>NC_090441.1:59466267-59611348 GCF_031143425.1 Pleurodeles waltl
CGAAATCCTGCATCGGTGTCTTGGTGTTCTACCCTCAACTAGTGGTGTCTATTAATGTTTCGCCAGTGTTTCTCTGAAAGGGGCATCATGAAGCACTTCCGTTTGTAGCCACCACATGGGAATGTAGGGGCAAGCCCTTCACCATTGCAGTGTAAGTAAAAGCAGGTTACGATCAGACAGCATCTGTACTAAATATTCAGAGCAGATTACCAGGGAGTAGTGCACCATGGTGCAAGCAGTGTACTGGGGAGTAGAAAGAGAACTCATTGCCATCTGGGTGGTGAAGGTGCCCGATATCATGCAAACTGCCAGTAGTTAACCCTTCCCAAAAGCACTAGGTCACCATGCCACAGCCTGTGCCCATCAATGATGGGGTAGATTGGTCCTGGAAAATATCTGAGACATAATTAAAGTCTCCCTCCCAAAACTGCATGGATGTAAGGGTCCCGAAGAATAGCCAGGGTAGGGCTATCTAAAAATGCTGAGTGTCCGGCATTTGAAACGTAAATAGCCAGCAGTGAAAGGGGTGTGCCATCCACATGGCCCTCCACCACCACGTAGCTGCCCTCGGGGTCCACCCTATACATCATCAGCTTGGTCAGAACCCCCAGCATGATCCAATTCAGAAGTTCTCACACATATGCCAACATTGTCATCCTGTATACTTGACCTCTCCACCAAGCACAAAGTATACGCTCTTCTGGGGCTGTTATGTGAGTTTTCCGTAAGTATGCTATATGTGTGTGGCAATGCTTGAGGTAGAAATGAACCCAAAATTGTTTTTCAGGAGGAGCCAGGCCCCTACTTTCCACATTAGTAAGTTATATTGCAGCTTCAACCTATGCAAGGGTGGAGCCATGTATGACATTAGTGGTGGTGGTCTCATGCCTAATGCACCACAGAAGTGTACGCGCTGCTCTGTCAAATACAATCCGGACTTGTATGTGTGTAGCTCATAACACCAACAAAATCATGCGAACAGACCCCTCCAACCCTCTCTGTACAGGGACCAAGTGGTGTCAGAACAACAATATTGTATCATATTGTCACCAAAGTATACCAAAACGTGATGGATGGAATGCTTAATTAACTTCACCCGCTAGTAATTACTCAGGGCCGCATCCCAATCCATCATGTTTTTGCACACCATGTCACCTCAGTCTAGACCTAGCTATATGCAAATCAATCTTGACGCTGCTCCAATCAGAACAGTCCAGCCAAAACTGCCAAGCCAGGTGCTCCCTGAAACAGAACACAAGCAACCAAGGTCCGGTTTCGCCCAAGTTGTGGCTCAACAGCAGGGTACAGCTTGGTTTCCGTGCACAGGACCCACGTCTGGGCATTCCCTGTCCCACTTAGGTTGACACACTGAAGTATGCACAAAAGTGATGAATGGAATGCTTAAATTAATCTCAGCCACTGGTAATCATGTGGTGCCGCATCCCACTCCATCATTATTTGCACACCTAGGGGGTCATTACAACATTGTCGGGCAATACATTGTAACCGCCGTGCGGCCGCCCATGCGGCCGCACTCCCGCGTTGCCCAATATGACATCCCCGCTGGGACGGCGGGCGGAAACAGAGTTTACGCCCGCCGGCCCAGCGGGGATGTGGGCCGCAACATGGGAGCCGGCTCCAAATGGAGCCGGCGGTGTTGCGGCCGTGTGACGGGTGCAGTTGCACCCATCGCACTTTTCACTGTCTGCTCTGCAGACAGTGAAAAGCTGCACGGGGCCCTTTCAGGGGGCCCCTGCACTGACCATGCCAGTGGCATGGGCAGTGCAGGGGCCCCCAGAGGCCCTGTGACTCCCCGTACCGCCAGCCTTTTCCTGGCAGTTCAAACCGCCAGGAAAAGGCTGGCGGTAGGGGGACTCGTAATCCCCTGCGCAGCGCTGCAAGCAGCGCTGCCCTGGCGGATTATCACCGCCGGGGCAAATGTGGCGGGAAACCGCCGGCCCCGGCGGTGCAACCGCAGCGCTACCGCCGCGGTCGTAATCTCCTCTGAAGCACTGCCAGCCTGTTGGCGGTGCTTCAGCCAAAACAGCCCTGGCGGACATGGACTGCCAGGGTTGTAATGAGGGCCCATGTCACTTCAATTTGGTCCTAGCTATATTCAAATTAGTCTTAACCCTGCTCCAGTTGAAACAGTTCAGCCCAAATTGCCAAGCCAGGTCTTCCCTGAACACAAGCAACCCAGTCTTTGAGCCTCATCAGGAAAATAAGTGCATATTTCAGTCTGAGGTTGAGGACTTGGCATTTAACAGCAGTGTATGAGTTACGGCATCACTGCACCTCCATGATGTAATCGGGGTAGGCAGGGATGTTGTCACCTTCGAATTGCCAAGGGGCTTTGGAAAGGAAAAGTTGAAGGATCAAATCCTAATCCCTAAAGTTCAGGAGGCGTGCCATAATGGGACATGTTGGGGCTGCCAGCAGTGGAGGCATTCCGGTATGTGATGCGTGCACTCTGAAGAAAAGTATTTGGGTACCCTGCCAGCCAGGACCATGGACTTCAGCCATTGCTCTAGGAAAAGCTCTGCAATAGGCCTCTCTGTGCACTCTGGGAACCCCAAGAAACAAATGTTATTCTGACGAGATCGTCACTCAGCCTCATCTGCCGTCCATTGCAAGGTGGATTGTAGCTCCTGCACCATAGGGCAAGGCAGATTCTGTATCATCTACCCTTTCCACCAGCTTACCGTGATCAATTCAAAGCAAGTTCACATCTATTGACACTGCATCTATCTTCGACTCCAGGGTACTCTTAGTGTCCGGTATGGCTTGCAATATCTTTTCACATTGCCCTGAGTGTTTGTCCGGCATGGCTTCCATTTGACACATGACATCTGTCTGTGGTGTCTAGGCCCCCAGTCCCTGCTTGCTGGATCTGGTGCATCTTGAGGGGCAGTGGCCCTGGTAAGTTTGGCTTCACCATCATCACTGCAGAGGATTCAGGTATTGTCCAGCGGTCACCCATGTACTCCAGCACCTCAAAGTCACCAGGTCCAGCACCCCACCGCGTACCCTTGTATCAAGTGTTTGCCGCCGTTTGCAAAGCACCTGAGCCTAATGGTTTGATGTGGGCCAGATGTGTTGTCCTCAGGGCCCCTTATAGTCAGGTGTGCTGGAGCAACCCCCCTCCGTAGCTCTTTCAAACACAATTGTAGTGTTGTTATTGTGGGGTGTTCCACTTGCAGTACGTATAGTGGGGTGTTCCACTCATAGTAAGCTGCACCTGGGGCAACTCTACAGGTTCACAACAGTTCCCTCACGGAGCCCTACACATCCAGTTCAAACTGTGGTATTAAGAACATCTCAGGGTCCCTGCCGCAATCCAGACTTTCGAGGTTTCACAGGGCCAATAGCATACTGTCACGGGTCCAGGCTGCACTCTAATCAGGGTGCAAGAGCCCACTGCGTTCCCTGCAGTAATTGGGTGTGTCCATAAATTCCTCGGTGTTAGAAATGGGGTTTTTGGTTGGCAGTTAGGTTGCCCTCTGTCCAAGCAAGAACCCTCACTCTAGTCAGGGTAAGTCACACACAATCCAAAATCAGCCTGTGCTCACCCTCCGGTAGCTTGGCACGAGCAGTCAGGCTTAACTTAGAAGGCAATGTGTAAAGCATTTGTGCAATAAATCATACAACACCATAGTATAACACCACAAAAATACACCACACAGTGTTTAGAAAAATATAGAATATTTATCTGGGTACTTGCAGGTCAAAACGATCAAAGTTGCAATACGAATTTGTAAAGATATCACTGAAAAGTGATATTAAGTGTCTTTAAGTCTTTTAAAAAGCAATAAAGTGTCTTTCAAGCACAGAGTACCTGGTTTCTGGTGGGAAATCTCCTCAGAGGGCCACAGGAGAAGAGATGCGGGGAAAAAGGGGTGTGTGCGTCGATTTCTCCTCAGCACACACAGACTTGCGTCGTTCTTTTCCACGCGGGGAAGTCGGGCGTCGTTTTCCGGCGCGCAGACAGTCTCTTTTTGTGGATCGCGGGGATTACCAGATGTCCCGGGTCTGTGCGTGGATTCTCCTGCTTATTTTCCGGCTGCGCGTCGTTCTGCGGGGCTGCGCGTCGAAGTTTCGATCTCACGGTAGGCGTCGCGTCGATTTCTCCTTGGAAGTCGGGCGGCGTTGTCCTTGCGAGGCCGTGCGTTGAAATTTTGGTCTCACGGCAGGCGTCGCGTCGATTTCTCCTTGGAAGTCGGGCGGCGTTGTCCTTGCGAGGCCGTGCGTCAAAGTTTCGCACTCACGGTAGGCGTCGCGTCGATTTCTCCTTGGAAGTCGGGCGGCTTTGTCCTTGCGAGGTTGTGCGTCGAAGTCTCGATCATCCCGAGGGCGTCGCGTTGATCAGCGTCGGTGTGCGGCGTTTTTCTCGCCGCGAAACAAGCTGTGCGTCGAAATTTTCGGCGCACGGAGCGTCCACGTGAAAGGCAGAAGTCTTTTTGGTCCTGAGACTTCAAGGAACAGGAGGCAAGCTCTATCCAAGCCCTTGGAGAGCACTTTCACAGCCAGACAAGAGTTCAGCAAGGCAGCAGGGCAACAGCAAGACAGCAGTCCTTTGGAGAAAGCAGACAGGTGAGTCCTTTGAGCAGCCAGGCAGTTCTTCTTGGCAGGATGTAGTTTCTGGTTCCGGTTTCTTCTCCAGCAAGTGTCTAATGAGGTAGGGCAGAGGCCCTGTTTTATACTAAGTTGTGCCTTTGAAGTGGGGGTGACTTCAAAGAGTCTCTAAGAAATGCACCAAGTTCCCTTTCAGTTCAATCCTGTCTGCCAGAGTCCCAGTAGGGGGTGTGGCAGTCCTTTGTGTGAGGGCAGGCCCTCCACCCTCCCAGCCCAGGAAGACCCATTCAAAATGCAGATGTATGCAAGTGAGGCTGAGTACCCTGTGTTTGGGGTGTGTCTGAGTGAATGCACAAGGAGCTGTCAACTAAACCTAGGCAGACGTGGATTGAAGGGCACAACAAGTTTTTAGTGCAAAGAAATGCTCACTTTCTAAAAGTGGCATTTCTAGAATAGTAATATTAAATCCGACTTCACCAGTCAGCAGGATTTTATATTACCACTCTGGCCATACCAAATATGACCTTCCTGCTCCTTTCAGATCAGCAGCTGCCACTTCAACAGTGTATGAGGGCAGCCCCAATGTTAGCCTATGAAGGGAGCAGGCCTCACAGTAGTGTAAAAACGAATTTAGGAGTTTTACACTACCAGGACATATAACTACACAGGTACATGTCCTGCCTTTTACCTACACAGCACCCTGCTCTAGGGGTTACCTAGGGCACACATTAGGGATGACTTATATGTAGAAAAAGGGGATTTCTAGGCTCGGCAAGTACTTTTAAATGCCAAGTCGAAGTGGCAGTGAAACTGCACACACAGGCCTGGCAATGGCAGGCCTGAGACAAGGTTAAGGGGCTACTGAGGTGGGTGGCACAACCAGTGCTGCAGGCCCACTAGTAGCATTTAATCTACATGCCCTAGGCACATGTAGTGCACTCTAATAGGGACTTATAGGTAAATTAAATAGTCAATCATGGATAAACCAATCAATAGTACAATTTACACAGAGAGCATATGCACTTTAGCACTGGTTAGCAGTGGTAAAGTGCTCAGAGGTCAAAAGCCAACAACAACAGGTCAGAAAAAATAGGAGGAAGGAGGCAAAAAGTTTGGGGATGTCCCTGTCAAAAAGCCAGGTCCAACATGACCCCCCACCAGCCTAAAGCCAGGGGAGAACAATCACTATCCTGATGTACTTCCCTGTTTGAGGCGACAGAACAAGGACCCAGGCCCACAACAGCAGGGGCATGCTCCAGTTCTTCGCCTTCCTGACTCCAATTGGATCCCTCTGTCCATACTCTCAGGGCCCACTAAGCCCATCCATGGGGAACCTTTCTCCTTTCCTGCGGATCCCATCTGTGCAGCACCTAACCTTACATTGCTCACAGATGTATCCCAGGAGCAGGATAGTACCACCAGGACCAACACAGTGGTGTGGCCCATTCTATCCCCGGGGTGTGACACTTGTCCCCTCCCCAGGGATAACTCTGTCCACCCGGACAGCAAGCCACTGTGGTTACTGACAGTTGTCAGGGATGAGAGCCAGGCCCCAGGCCTCTCAAAGCTCTCCCACCACTGTGGCTGTGGAGAGTGGGGGGCGGTAGCCCCAGGTGCTGGGCACCCTTTAACCACTCTCCCTTCCACCAGGTCAGGGATGACAGCCTGAACCTGGTCCTCCCCTCCGGGGCTCTGTACCCTCCCTCCTGGAGCGGTACCCCCAGAGTCCACCATGGTCAGGGTGCTTATAGAAGTCGCCCTGTACCATTCCTCCACCAGTGCAGGGCTGTTAACCTGCAACTGGCCCTCCAACCTGGGGTCTGTACCTTCAGGTTGGACTAGGGCCCGGGGTGAGGCTTCCCTCCCCCTGCCCTCCCTTCTGGGGTCCAGCACTCTCCAACTAGGAGTGGCCTCCTCAGAAGACAATAGGGTAGGGGCACTGTTATCAGTAGCCCCTCTCTCCAGGTCCGGGGGGACACCCCGAACCGGGTCTTCCAGCCCAGGGTCTGTACCCTCAGACTGGATCACTGCCTGGCAAACCAGGACTTTCTGGGGGGCACACCTACCCCCCACCAGGTCAGAGTTTAACCTCTGCACCTGACCATTCAACTCAGAGTCGCCACCCTGAAGTTGAACAATTGCCTGGCACGCCAGGACTTCCTGGAGGGCACACTGACCCTCCACCAGGTCAGAGTTTAACCTCTGAACTGGGCCATTCAACTCAGAGTCACCACCCTGAAGTTGAACAATTGCCTGGCGCACCAGGGCTTTCTGGGAGGCACACCTACCTCCCACCAGGTCAGAGTTTAACCTCTGAGCCTGGTTCTCCAACCCAGGGTCACCACCCTGAGGTTGGGCAATTGCCTGGCACGCCAGGACTTTCTGGGGGGCACACCTACCCCCCACCAGGTCAGAGTTTAACCTCTGAACCTGGTCATCCAACCCAGAGTCAACACCCTGAGGTTGGACAATTGCCTGGCACAGCAGGGCTTCTTGGGAGGCACACCTACCCCCCACCAGGTCAGAGTTTAACCTCTGAACCTGGGTATCCAACCCAGAGTCACCACCCTGAGGTTGAACAATTGCCTGGCACGCCAGGACTTTCTGGGGGGCACACCTACCCCCCACCAGGTCAGAGTTTAACCTCTGAACCTGGATATCCAACCCAGAGTCACCACCCTGAGGTTGAACCATTGCCTGGCAGGCCAGGACTTTCAGGGAGGCACACCTACCTCCCACCAGGTCAGAGTTTAACCTCTGAGCCTGGTTCTCCAACCCAGGGTCACCACCCTGAGGTTGAACCATTGCCTGGTATACCAGGACTTTCTGGGGGGCAAACCTACCCCCCACCAGGTCAGAGTTTGACCTCTGAACCGGGTTAGCCAACCCAGAGTCACCACCCTGAGGTTGGGCAATTGCCTGGCATCCCAGGACTTTCTGGGAGGCACACCTACCTCCCACCAGGTCAGAGTTTAACCTCTGAACCTGGCCATCCAACCCAGAGTCGACACCCTGAGGTTGGACAACTGCCTGGCACGCCAGGACTTCCTGGGGGGCACACCTACCCCCCACCAGGTCAGAGTTTGACCTCTTCACCTGGTAAGCTAACCCAGAGTCACCACCCTGAGGTTGAGCCATTGCCTGGCATTCCAGGACTTTCTGGGGGGCACATCTACCCCCCACCAGGTCAAAGTTTAACCTCTGAACCCGGTTATCCAACCCAGAGTCACCACCCTGAGGTTGAATCTTTGCCTGGCATGCCAGGACTTCCTGGGGGGCACTCTCACCCCCCACAAGGGACACGCCGTCCCCAAGGGCCACACAAGAGTCTGGTTGGCGCAGGTCTCCCGACCTCTGCCCATCCGGCAGAGTCTGGGTTTCCCCCAAACCAGAAACGGTCTCACCTGGGTCATTCCTGGGGGGCTCTGCTCTCAGAGCTGACCCCTGACTTTCAAGATCCTCCACTGGGGTCTGCCACCCCCTCTCAACCCTATGTCTGGACTTCTGCACCCCCTCACTAGGAGTGGTACTGCCAGACACCAGAACTGTTGGGATGCTGTCTACAGTCATCCCCCCAAGTTCTTCTGACACTGCGGGGCTTCCCTCAAAAGGCGGCCCTACGGTACAGGTTAGGCTCTGAGACCTACCTGGGACACTACAATCCTCTCCCACCTCACTTGGTCGGGAACCACCTAGACCACTCCCTTCAGGGGCACCCCCAAATGCCTCTTCAGACTCTCTGGTACTCACCCAAAAGTCTGCCTCCACTGTAAGTTCCCTTGGGTCAGAGAACTCACACTCCACCTGGTGTTGGCGTAGCTCTGGAAAATAAGGACTAGACATATGCTCTCCAGCAATTACATCACTCTGCCCTTCACATGTATTAACCACAGTACCCTTCACCCAACCACCCAGTAACTCAACCTTGGAAAAGCACTCTACTTCACCCTCCTGAGACTGGTGAGACAGTATCTGTCTGTCCCTGACACTCAACCCAAACTCTTCTGGGATGTCTCCACACTCTATATCCAGGACGTCCACCAGGGGGGAACCCTTTTCTCTGTCACTCTCTGCTAGAGTCAGTAAAGTGTCCCTCCCCCCAGTAGGAATATGACTCCCTGTGCCAGTTCCCCAATCCTTCTCAGGGACCCTGTGCATAACGGGAACTACCTCATACCCTTGAACCGCCTGGGGTGTGTCAACTCTCTTCTTCAAGTTGGGTACCACATCTCTGGGCTTGTGCCCTTCTTCAGCAGTACTAGATGCAAGATTTTTGCTGCCACCATCTGAACTGGACTCAGCCCTTCCGGCCTCCAGTTTCAGCTCTTTACAGCTCAGCTCTTGAGCTGCAATCTTTTCTTCTTCCAGGGCTAAGAGACTTGCTGCCTCAGCCCTTTCAATAAACTCATCTAGCTCTTCCATCCACCGTGCTTGAGCCATGAGCCATTCTTTTTTCACTGGGTCTCTTTCCTCATCTGAGTCGTCCTCCTCCTCCTCTGAGGGGTACTTAGTCATTTGGTTTCTTGCTGCCTCTCTCTCTGCCCATCTGTCTTCCTCCCAGACTATGTAGGCATGTAGCATCTCTGCTTTAGTAGATCTCTTTGCTACAGGAAGGCCACATTCTCTGCAAAGCTTCCTTAGGTCAGCCTTAGTGAGGTGGTCAGTAGGCAAAAAGAATAAGTAGGTAAGCGATCCCATTTTGATAGGATCTTACCAGCAAAAACCAAAATCCAAAGTCCAAAATATCAATAGTATATCCAGGAGGACATCAGAGACCAAAAGTCAAAAAAGAGATAAAAAATCAAGTTGACCTTCAACTGTGGGTAGGTAGTGAAATACTTAGCTACTGTATGTCACTGCACAAACACAAGTCCTATCCTCACCGCTGATCACCAATGTTAGAAATGGGGTTTTTGGTTGGCAGTTAGGTTGCCCTCTGTCCAAGCAAGAATCCTCACTCTAGTCAGGGTAAGTCACACACAATCCAAAATCAGCCTGTGCTCACCCTCCGGTAGCTTGGCACGAGCAGTCAGGCTTAACTTAGAAGGCAATGTGTAAAGCATTTGTGCAATAAATCATACAACACCATAGTATAACACCACAAAAATACACCACACAGTGTTTAGAAAAATATAGAATATTTATCTGGGTACTTGCAGGTCAAAACGATCAAAGTTGCAATACGAATTTGTAAAGATATCACTGAAAAGTGATATTAAGTGTCTTTAAGTCTTTTAAAAAGCAATAAAGTGTCTTTCAAGCACAGAGTACCTGGTTTCTGGTGGGAAATCTCCTCAGAGGGCCACAGGAGAAGAGATGCGGGGAAAAAGGGGTGTGTGCGTCGATTTCTCCTCAGCACACACAGACTTGCGTCGTTCTTTTCCACGCGGGGAAGTCGGGCGTCGTTTTCCGGCGCGCAGACAGTCTCTTTTTGTGGATCGCGGGGATTACCAGATGTCCCGGGTCTGTGCGTGGATTCTCCTGCTTATTTTCCGGCTGCGCGTCGTTCTGCGGGGCTGCGCGTCGAAGTTTCGATCTCACGGTAGGCGTCGCGTCGATTTCTCCTTGGAAGTCGGGCGGCGTTGTCCTTGCGAGGCCGTGCGTCGAAATTTTGGTCTCACGGCAGGCGTCGCGTCGATTTCTCCTTGGAAGTCGGGCGGCGTTGTCCTTGCGAGGCCGTGCATCAAAGTTTCGCACTCACGGTAGGCGTCGCGTCGATTTCTCCTTGGAAGTCGGGCGGCTTTGTCCTTGCGAGGTTGTGCGTCGAAGTCTCGATCGTCCCGAGGGCGTCGCGTTGATCAGCGTCGGTGTGCGGCGTTTTTCTCGCCGCGAAACAAGCTGTGCGTCGAAATTTTCGGCGCACGGACCGTCCACGTGAAAGGCAGAAGTCTTTTTGGTCCTGAGACTTCAAGGAACAGGAGGCAAGCTCTATCCAAGCCCTTGGAGAGCACTTTCACAGCCAGACAAGAGTTCAGCAAGGCAGCAGGGCAACAGCAAGACAGCAGTCCTTTGGAGAAAGCAGACAGGTGAGTCCTTTGAGCAGCCAGGCAGTTCTTCTTGGCAGGATGTAGTTTCTGGTTCCGGTTTCTTCTCCAGCAAGTGTCTAATGAGGTAGGGCAGAGGCCCTGTTTTATACTAAGTTGTGCCTTTGAAGTGGGGGTGACTTCAAAGAGTCTCTAAGAAATGCACCAAGTTCCCTTTCAGTTCAATCCTGTCTGCCAGAGTCCCAGTAGGGGGTGTGGCAGTCCTTTGTGTGAGGGCAGGCCCTCCACCCTCCCAGCCCAGGAAGACCCATTCAAAATGCAGATGTATGCAAGTGAGGCTGAGTACCCTGTGTTTGGGGTGTGTCTGAGTGAATGCACAAGGAGCTGTCAACTAAACCTAGCCAGACGTGGATTGAAGGGCACAACAAGTTTTTAGTGCAAAGAAATGCTCACTTTCTAAAAGTGGCATTTCTAGAATAGTAATATTAAATCCGACTTCACCAGTCAGCAGGATTTTATATTACCACTCTGGCCATACCAAATATGACCTTCCTGCTCCTTTCAGATCAGCAGCTGCCACTTCAACAGTGTATGAGGGCAGCCCCAATGTTAGCCTATGAAGGGAGCAGGCCTCACAGTAGTGTAAAAACGAATTTAGGAGTTTTACACTACCAGGACATATAACTACACAGGTACATGTCCTGCCTTTTACCTACACAGCACCCTGCTCTAGGGGTTACCTAGGGCACACATTAGGGATGACTTATATGTAGAAAAAGGGGATTTCTAGGCTCGGCAAGTACTTTTAAATGCCAAGTCGAAGTGGCAGTGAAACTGCACACACAGGCCTGGCAATGGCAGGCCTGAGACAAGGTTAAGGGGCTACTGAGGTGGGTGGCACAACCAGTGCTGCAGGCCCACTAGTAGCATTTAATCTACATGCCCTAGGCACATGTAGTGCACTCTAATAGGGACTTATAGGTAAATTAAATAGTCAATCATGGATAAACCAATCAATAGTACAATTTACACAGAGAGCATATGCACTTTAGCACTGGTTAGCAGTGGTAAAGTGCTCAGAGGTCAAAAGCCAACAACAACAGGTCAGAAAAAATAGGAGGAAGGAGGCAAAAAGTTTGGGGATGTCCCTGTCAAAAAGCCAGGTCCAACACTCGGTGTGTCTGAGAGTCTGCTGTGCTGGCAGAATTCACTCAAGGCATGTGCGATTGTTTAGGGGTGGTCACCAGGCCAAAAACCCCATAATAGCCATTAGGAGGCCGGGAGCAGGTAAGAACAATCCTGGGTCCTATCTGCAACTGACAATGGCCCACCTTGCAGCCCCACTCTAATTAATGGCCTGCTCCAGTATTAGCGGGCAATTTCCTGCCTGCTTTCCCTCTTGTGGAGGGGCCCACCATCCTGTATTGCGTGGCTGTGGGCACCGTGGCCAAGCCAGCCACCGAAGATCTCCAACAAGCACACCACGTGCTGATAGCTCCAGCAGGCATTTTATTTTCGGGCCTCCTCAGGAGAGGAGGGATGCTGCACCTCACTGTCGGCAAGTCCGTGAGCAATAGAGGGCTCTTTTAGCAGGTGCTTCAGGACGCGAGTCTCACTCAGTGGCTTCCTGTGGCTCCAGTTTGTCCTGGAGGAGCAGAGGCATTGGCTCCAGCCGTGCTCCACTTTTCTTATGAAGCCTCTCCAGCGCTCCAAACCAGCAGGGCCCTCACGAGTAGATCAACATATCCCAAACAGGATGTCTCAGGATTCACTGCCTGCCAGGCTGGAGCTCTTGTTTAGGTGACACCTCCGGCCACCATTTTGGCCACCCCCCACATATTACATCACTCATGACATGTTAAATTACATCATTGATGAATTTCTAGAGTTTTTTTTAACACAAATTAAGATCTTCTTACCACACCAAACCATAATGTCATTTTGACCTTTGTTTTTCAAATTAATTTCTATTTCTTTTTTTAATGTAAGGTAAGATTTTTTTGCCATACCTAACTATAACGTCACTTTAACCTTTGATTTTTTTAGTGAATGTCTGGGTTTATTTTATCATTTTCATACAACAATGTCAGTTACATAGTTTTTGACCATATGCAAGAGAGCACTGGATGTAGGGCCTGCACCTGTGCACAACACCCCAAAGACAGCCAAACATCAGTGACCAACCTTCAGCTGTGTGCAGCGAGGGGTTGGTCAAACTCAACTCCCCACAGTCAGCCAAAATCACGTTGCTGACCAACCCCTGAGTGCTAGACAACTCCTCACCGACACTGACCCCCACATTTTCTTTTTTATTTTGGCTGTAAAGCAGTACTTCCATTGGTCTGACGTACAGGTGGCTCTACATGGTGCCTCAGGACAAACAAATGTTTTTGATGCTTGCACGGTTCCACAGAATCCTACAGTACTATCACAGGACCTCATTGGAGGCTTTGGTGGGTCCCGCAGAAGTACAACAGGATGATTTTTTGTTTTAAGTTGGACTCCAGGGGGATCCCCCCAAAAAGGACCACGGGGTGAAGGTGCCCCTACACTGTTGTCTTATACCTTATTTCTTTTAGCAAAACCCAAGACAAGAGGACCCAGTCCCCAAGTCATTAAATGGTGGCTGAAACATTTCTGTTGATGTACCTGCCAGCTAGCCAATCAGATTGCTTGGTTCTGTGGGACTGGCCCTGCAGTAGTGATGGGGGCAAGGAGAAAAAAACACTTGGCTGTTCTATTCTTTAAATGTGTGATACCGCGGGAGTACTCCTCCAGGACCACCCTTCCAGATGTGACTATGGGGGGTCATTACAACCCTGGCGGACGGTGTTAAAGCAGCGGAAATACCGCAAACAGGCCGGCGGACAAAAAAAGGGAATTATGACCCTGGCGGAAACCGCCAACAAAGACAGCCACTTTAACACTTCGCCCGCCACGGCGGTACAGACAAGCAGCGCGGCGGTCACCGCCAACAGACAGGCGGAAGACAATGTACCGCCCACAGTATTACAACCCGCCTACCAGCACCTTTTCCGGGGCGGATTCACCGTGGATAAAAACACGGCGGAAACAGCTTTTGCTATGGGAAAACGCTCACCTTAACATATCCCACGAGGAACGAGGAATCCATGGACCCGGAACTCCAAATACTCCCTGCCCTTGTGTTTCTGCTCTTCTACGACCAACAGCTACGTAGGTGCCGCAGACAACGGTGAGTAGTGCACCTACGACATGGGGGAGGGGGGAGGCAAAAGTTAGGGGGACACACACCAAACACCCCCACCCCCACCCTCGCATACAACATACACACCAATGCATTCACAAAAATCTCAGTAACAACCCACAATCCCCCCGGAAGAATGAATACACAAAGCGAAAATCGGTCAAACAATGTAATGTGCCAATATACGTCATGCAAAAATATACAGATATATATTTGAAAATCAGTCTGAATTCTATACAATACGAGAAGTAGTGCAGATATGTACATAACAATGTCTGTGCACCATCAGTCAAAAAAGTACATGGGCGAGGCCCACAAACTATACCTGACCACAATCGGAGAGAACACTGCCGGGGCATCAGATAGAAATACTACAGGCACCTCAGGGGGAAAGGAAGGGGGGGCACCTCAGCCGGATGACTGCAAAGCCAGATCCACGACGGGGCTCCATGCCCATAAATGCCCTCCTGGGGAGTTCAAAGCCACAGTCTCTCAAGTCTCTACAGTGGGTGGGTTGCCCACTGTGCCATCCTGGGGAGTGCAAAGCCACAGTCTCTCAAGTCTCCCAAGTGGGTGGGTTGCCCACTGTGCCATCCTGGGGAGTGCAAAGCCACAGTCTCTCAAGTCTCCCAAGTGGGTGGGTTGCTCACTGTGCCATCCTGGGGAGTGCAAAGCCACAGTCTGTCAAGTTGATGCAGGTCTCTACTGGTACTGGGGGGACTGGTGCCCAGACTGGATGAGTCTCCCGTGAAAGGTTGTGTCCTGTCACTGTCCCAGCTGCACATGGGATAAGGATGTCTGATGTGGCGGGCCATTCATTCCTACCTGGAGCATTGCCCTGTTCAGCGGTGCTGTGCTATGGCGGTCTTTGCCCTGTTCAGCGGTGCTTTGCCATGGCGGTTCAGGACAGTTCAGCGGTGCTTTGCCATGGCGGTCTTTGCCCTGTTCAGCGGTGCTTTGCCATGGCGGTTCAGGACAGTTCAGCGGTGCTTTGCCATTGCGGTTCAGGACTGTTCAGCAGTGCTTTGCCATGGCGGTTCAGGACAGTTCAGCGGTGCTTTGCCATGGCAGTTCAGGACAGTTCAGCGGTGCTTTGCCATGGCGGTCTTTGTCCTGTTCAGCGGTGCTTTGCCATGGTGGTTCAGGACAGTTCAGTGGTGCTTTGCAATGGCGGTTCTGATAAGGACATTGGTGTGTGGCATGACGTTCTATACACTGGACATTGGTGTGTGGCATGACGTTTCATCATTGCCCAGCGGGGCTGTGGCAGCCGGGGCCCTCCTGGGCACTGACTCTGGCGGTGGTCTCCTGACCAGTGACGATACTTGGGCCCTCCTGGGCTATCACCGCCGGGGCAAATGTGGCGGGAAACCGCCGGCCCCGGCGGTGCAACCGCAGCGCTACCGCCGCGGTCGTAATCTCCTCTGAAGCACTGCCAGCCTGTTGGCGGTGCTTCAGCCAAAACAGCCCTGGCGGACATGGACTGCCAGGGTTGTAATGAGGGCCCATGTCACTTCAATTTGGTCCTAGCTATATTCAAATTAGTCTTAACCCTGCTCCAGTTGAAACAGTTCAGCCCAAATTGCCAAGCCAGGTCTTCCCTGAACACAAGCAACCCAGTCTTTGAGCCTCATCAGGAAAATAAGTGCATATTTCAGTCTGAGGTTGAGGACTTGGCATTTAACAGCAGTGTATGAGTTACGGCATCACTGCACCTCCATGATGTAATCGGGGTAGGCAGGGATGTTGTCACCTTCGAATTGCCAAGGGGCTTTGGAAAGGAAAAGTTGAAGGATCAAATCCTAATCCCTAAAGTTCAGGAGGCGTGCCATAATGGGACATGTTGGGGCTGCCAGCAGTGGAGGCATTCCGGTATGTGATGCGTGCACTCTGAAGAAAAGTATTTGGGTACCCTGCCAGCCAGGACCATGGACTTCAGCCATTGCTCTAGGAAAAGCTCTGCACTAGGCCTCTCTGTGCACTCTGGGAACCCCAAGAAACAAATGTTATTCTGACGAGATCGTCACTCAGCCTCATCTGCCGTCCATTGCAAGGTGGATTGTAGCTCCTGCACCATAGGGCAAGGCAGATTCTGTATCATCTACCCTTTCCACCAGCTTACCGTGATCAATTCAAAGCAAGTTCACATCTATTGACACTGCATCTATCTTCGACTCCAGGGTACTCTTAGTGTCCGGTATGGCTTGCAATATCTTTTCACATTGCCCTGAGTGTTTGTCCGGCATGGCTTCCATTTGACACATGACATCTGTCTGTGGTGTCTAGGCCCCCAGTCCCTGCTTGCTGGATCTGGTGCATCTTGAGGGGCAGTGGCCCTGGTAAGTTTGGCTTCACCATCATCACTGCAGAGGATTCAGGTATTGTCCAGCGGTCACCCATGTACTCCAGCACCTCAAAGTCACCAGGTCCAGCACCCCACCGCGTACCCTTGTATCAAGTGTTTGCCGCCGTTTGCAAAGCACCTGAGCCTAATGGTTTGATGTGGGCCAGATGTGTTGTCCTCAGGGCCCCTTATAGTCAGGTGTGCTGGAGCAACCCCCCTCCGTAGCTCTTTCAAACACAATTGTAGTGTTGTTATTGTGGGGTGTTCCACTTGCAGTACGTATAGTGGGGTGTTCCACTCATAGTAAGCTGCACCTGGGGCAACTCTACAGGTTCACAACAGTTCCCTCACGGAGCCCTACACATCCAGTTCAAACTGTGGTATTAAGAACATCTCAGGGTCCCTGCCGCAATCCAGACTTTCGAGGTTTCACAGGGCCAATAGCATACTGTCACGAGTCCAGGCTGCACTCTAATCAGGGTGCAAGAGCCCACTGCGTTCCCTGCAGTAATTGGGTGTGTCCATAAATTCCTCGGTGTGTCTGAGAGTCTGCTGTGCTGGCAGAATTCACTCAAGGCATGTGCGATTGTTTAGGGGTGGTCACCAGGCCAAAAACCCCATAATAGCCATTAGGAGGCCGGGAGCAGGTAAGAACAATCCTGGGTCCTATCTGCAACTGACAATGGCCCACCTTGCAGCCCCACTCTAATTAATGGTCTGCTCCAGTATTAGCGGGCAATTTCCTGCCTGCTTTCCCTCTTGTGGAGGGGCCCACCATCCTGTATTGCGTGGCTGTGGGCACCGTGGCCAAGCCAGCCACCGAAGATCTCCAACAAGCACACCACGTGCTGATAGCTCCAGCAGGCATTTTATTTTCGGGCCTCCTCAGGAGAGGAGGGATGCTGCACCTCACTGTCGGCAAGTCCGTGAGCAATAGAGGGCTCTTTTAGCAGGTGCTTCAGGACGCGAGTCTCACTCAGTGGCTTCCTGTGGCTCCAGTTTGTCCTGGAGGAGCAGAGGCATTGGCTCCAGCCGTGCTCCACTTTTCTTATGAAGCCTCTCCAGCGCTCCAAACCAGCAGGGCCCTCACGAGTAGATCAACATATCCCAAACAGGATGTCTCAGGATTCACTGCCTGCCAGGCTGGAGCTCTTGTTTAGGTGACACCTCCGGCCACCATTTTGGCCACCCCCCACATATTACATCACTCATGACATGTTAAATTACATCATTGATGAATTTCTAGAGTTTTTTTTAACACAAATTAAGATCTTCTTACCACACCAAACCATAATGTCATTTTGACCTTTGTTTTTCAAATTAATTTCTATTTCTTTTTTTAATGTAAGGTAAGATTTTTTTGCCATACCTAACTATAACGTCACTTTAACCTTTGATTTTTTTAGTGAATGTCTGGGTTTATTTTATCATTTTCATACAACAATGTCAGTTACATAGTTTTTGACCATATGCAAGAGAGCACTGGATGTAGGGCCTGCACCTGTGCACAACACCCCAAGGACAGCCAAACATCAGTGACCAACCTTCAGCTGTGTGCAGCGAGGGGTTGGTCAAACTCAACTCCCCACAGTCAGCCAAAATCACGTTGCTGACCAACCCCTGAGTGCTAGACAACTCCTCACCGACACTGACCCCCACATTTTCTTTTTTATTTTGGCTGTAAAGCAGTACTTCCATTGGTCTGACGTACAGGTGGCTCTACATGGTGCCTCAGGACAAACAAATGTTTTTGATGCTTGCACGGTTCCACAGAATCCTACAGTACTATCACAGGACCTCATTGGAGGCTTTGGTGGGTCCCGCAGAAGTACAACAGGATGATTTTTTGTTTTAAGTTGGACTCCAGGGGGATCCCCCCAAAAAGGACCAAGGGGTGAAGGTGCCCCTACACGGTTGTCTTATACCTTATTTCTTTTAGCAAAACCCAAGACAAGAGGACCCAGTCCCCAAGTCATTAAATGGTGGCTGAAACATTTCTGTTGATGTACCTGCCAGCTAGCCAATCAGATTGCTTGGTTCTGTGGGACTGGCCCTGCAGTAGTGATGGGGGCAAGGAGAAAAAAACACTTGGCTGTTCTATTCTTTAAATGTGTGATACCGCGGGAGTACTCCTCCAGGACCACCCTTCCAGATGTGACTATGGGGGGTCATTACAACCCTGGCGGACGGTGTTAAAGCAGCGGAAATACCGCAAACAGGCCGGCGGACAAAAAAAGGGAATTATGACCCTGGCGGAAACCGCCAACAAAGACAGCCACTTTAACACTTCGCCCGCCACGGCGGTACAGACAAGCAGCGCGGCGGTCACCGCCAACAGACAGGCGGAAGACAATGTACCGCCCACAGTATTACAACCCGCCTACCAGCACCTTTTCCGGGGCGGATTCACCGTGGATAAAAACACGGCGGAAACAGCTTTTGCTATGGGAAAACGCTCACCTTAACATATCCCACGAGGAACGAGGAATCCATGGACCCGGAACTCCAAATACTCCCTGCCCTTGTGTTTCTGCTCTTCTACGACCAATAGCTACGTAGGTGCCGCAGACAACGGTGAGTAGTGCACCTACGACATGGGGGAGGGGGGAGGCAAAAGTTAGGGGGACACACACCAAACACCCCCACCCCCACCCTCGCATACAACATACACACCAATGCATTCACAAAAATCTCAGTAACAACCCACAATCCCCCCGGAAGAATGAATACACAAAGCGAAAATCGGTCAAACAATGTAATGTGCCAATATACGTCATGCAAAAATATACAGATATATATTTGAAAATCAGTCTGAATTCTATACAATACGAGAAGTAGTGCAGATATGTACATAACAATGTCTGTGCACCATCAGTCAAAAAAGTACATGGGCGAGGCCCACAAACTATACCTGACCACAATCGGAGAGAACACTGCCGGGGCATCAGATAGAAATACTACAGGCACCTCAGGGGGAAGGGAAGGGGGGGCACCTCAGCCGGATGACTGCAAAGCCAGATCCACGACGGGGCTCCATGCCCATAAATGCCCTCCTGGGGAGTTCAAAGCCACAGTCTCTCAAGTCTCCCAAGTGGGTGCGTTGCCCACTGTGCCATCCTGGGGAGTGCAAAGCCACAGTCTCTCAAGTCTCCCAAGTGGGTGGGTTGCTCACTGTGCCATCCTGGGGAGTGCAAAGCCACAGTCTGTCAAGTTGATGCAGGTCTCTACTGGTACTGGGGGGACTGGTGCCCAGACTGGATGAGTCTCCCGTGAAAGGTTGTGTCCTGTCACTGTCCCAGCTGCACATGGGATAAGGATGTCTGATGTGGCGGGCCATTCATTCCTACCTGGAGCATTGCCCTGTTCAGCGGTGCTGTGCTATGGCGGTCTTTGCCCTGTTCAGCGGTGCTTTGCCATGGCGGTTCAGGACAGTTCAGCGGTGCTTTTCCATGGCGGTCTTTGCCCTGTTCAGCGGTGCTTTGCCATGGCGGTTCAGGACAGTTCAGCGGTGCTTTGCCATTGCGGTTCAGGACTGTTCAGCAGTGCTTTGCCATGGCGGTTCAGGACAGTTCAGCGGTGCTTTGCCATGGCAGTTCAGGACAGTTCAGCGGTGCTTTGCCATGGCGGTCTTTGCCCTGTTCAGCGGTGCTTTGCCATGGTGGTTCAGGACAGTTCAGTGGTGCTTTGCAATGGCGGTTCTGATAAGGACATTGGTGTGTGGCATGACGTTCTATACACTGGACATTGGTGTGTGGCATGACGTTTCATCATTGCCCAGCGGGGCTGTGGCAGCCGGGGCCCTCCTGGGCACTGACTCTGGCGGTGGTCTCCTGACCAGTGACGATACTTGGGCCCTCCTGGGCTGTGACTCTGGCGGTGGTCTCCTGACCAGTGACGATAGTGGGGCCGTCCTGGGCTGTGACTCTGGCAGTGGTCTCCTGACCAGTGACGATACTTGGGCCCTCCTGGGCTGTGACTCAGGCGGTGGTCTCCTGACCAGTGACGATACTTGGGCCCTCCTGGGCTGTGACTCTGGCGGTGGTCTCCTGACCAGTGACGATACTTGGGCCCTCCTGGGCTGTCACTCTGCCGGTGGTCTCCTGACCAGTGACGATACTTGGGCCCTCCTGGGCTGTGACTCTGGCGGTGGTCTCCTGACCAGTGACAATACTTGGGCCCTCCTGGGCTGTGACTCTGGCGGTGGTCTCCTGACCAGTGACAATAGTGGGGCCCTCCTGGGCTGTGACTCTGGCGGTGGTCTCTGGACCAGTAACGACGGTGCTGGCGGTTGTGTCTCGACCGCCGGAAATGATGGCGCACTTCTCCGTCGTGACACTCACAACAGGCTGGGCAGACTTCCTCTGGCCCTTCCCCACCTTTGCTGGAGTCACAGCTGACTCTCCAATCCCCTTGGAACCCATGTCAGTTGTTTCCCCACCTGGAGTCTTAACACGGTCCCGTCGTCCACTCTCCAATTTTATTGCCTTTACAGGGGGTGGGCTGCCAGTGCCTTGGCTCTGGGTCCTACTGCCTGCCCTGGTGGCCGGTGCACTCCAAAAACCTTGAACAGGCACCACTGGTATTGGAGGCTTTTTGGCTGAGGCGCTACGACGGGACTGATGAATTGGAGGGGGTGGGGTGGGGGCAAAAAGGTCAACTTTACAGAGGGACAGTTTCTGACGAACACTGGGATGGGTAGCTGGAGGGGGTCTGGGAGTGGAGGAAGAGGAGGTGGTTGTCGGAGGTGTCACTTTAGGTGTTTTGGGTGCAGGTGCAGGTACTGGAGGCTGTCGTGAGGTGGATGGATGTTGGGTGAGTGATTGCCAGCGTTTGGGTACTTTGGGAGGGGGCGTCACAGACACACTGGGAGAGGACACAGGGGACGTGTAAATGGCAGTGGAGGTGGTGAGTGCAGGTGAGCGGGTGTGGTGCTGGGTGTTCTGGTGCGAGTCCTAGTGGCTGTAGATGTAGTGCATGCAGGTGAGAGTGTAGACGACACTGGGAGGGAGAAGAGGAGGAGGGGGACACAGTGGAGGCAGTGGATGTTGTTGTGTCTGTATGTGGGTGAGGCTTGCGTGAGTGCCTGTGGTGTGTATGGTGCCTATGTTTGCTTGAGCTACTTGGGTGTGTTGACTTGTGTGCATGCTGGTCTGTAGGTGTGCTTGGGATGGGCTGGGGTACAGGAGATTGGGTCTGGGTGGAGGAAGTTGGAGGGGGGAGGCTAGCACAGGGACAATTGCTGCCATCAGTGCTGAGGCCAAAGATTGCAGGGTTCGCTGAAGGACAGCCTGACCAGAATGAATGCCCTCCAGGAATGCATTACCATGTTGCAACTCTCGTTCTACACCCTGGATGGCATTCACAATGGTAGACTGCCCAACAGTGAGTGACCTGAGGAGGTCAATGGCCTCCTCACTGAGGGCAGCAGGGGTGACTGGGGCAGGGCCTGAGGTGCCTGGAGCGAAGGTGATGCCCACCCTCCTGGGTGAGCGGGCACGGGGCGAACGCTGAGGGGCTGCTGGGAGGGCGGTGCTGGTAGGGGAGGTGGCGGCTGTACCTGTAGAGGTGGGGGGCACAGATGGTGCCGCCACAACAAGGGAGCTCCCATCGTCGAACGAGTCAGTGTCGCTGCTTAGTGATCCGGTGGCCGACGTGAAGCTCCCCTCGCCCTCCGTCCCACTGGTGCATTCAGAGTCTGTGGTGTGGCCCTCCATGGCCATGTGGGATGCAGCTCCCTCGTGCTCCGGTGCCACTGTACCTCCGCCTGTTCATGCTGATGTACAAAAGGACAGGGAGAGCAGACAAAGGGGGGGAGACAGAAGAAAGAGGGTTTTAGTGCATGGCATACCGCTACCGTTGGCGGACAAGACAAACGCAGATGCCCCCTGCATTACGCCGTGCTCCTGCCCTCTTCACATGCAATTTCTGGGATATGGCCTATATGGCAATGGTGGACATTGGCGCACATGGATGCCACAGGGGCAACTATACCTCGACTTGGCACTCTGCTGAGGTGGGGTAGAGTGCCACATGGGCTACATTACGAAGGGGCCTTGCCTACCAAACTCGCCCTGGCCTAGGGACACCCACAGCCCACCTCCACCACCCAGACACCTCCACTGCACGCAAAGTCAGCAGAATGAGGTTGTACTCACCCCCTTGTGTCTGCTGTGATGCCCTCAAGCGCCCATCCAACTCCGGGTAGGCCACCGCCAGGATCCGGAACATCAGGGGGGTCATGGTGCGACGGGCACCCCTCCCACATTGGGAGGCCATCCCCAGCTGAGCCTCCGCCGTCTTCTTGCTGCAGCGGCGAATGTCCTCCCATCTCTTACGGCAGTGGGTGCCCCGTCTCTGGTGGGCCCCTAGGGTCCGGACCTCCTTGGCGATGGCACGCCAAATGTCCCTCTTCTGGTGGGCGCTGACCTACATGACATGCACAAGGAACGAGGAACAGTCATTACCAACTGCACCATCGTTGTGAGTGGCCCCCTCCCTACTCTGGCCATGTGGCCCATTAATTCCCATGCATTAATGTTCTATGGACTCTGCCCCCTTCCCTCTTCCAACCAGCCCACTCCACCCAGGCCTAGCCCATACAACGTGCTCCCTGTGTACTAACCTGTTGGTCTGGAGGACCGTAGAGTAGCGTGTGCTTGGGGAGGACCCCGTCTACCAGTTTCTCCAACTCCTGTTCAGTGAAGGCAGGGGCCCTTTCCCCAGACGCAGCAGCCATCGTCGCTTCCAGACCGAGGTCACAGCAGAACTTGCAGTGTAGATCCTCTCCTGTCGAAGGTCAGGTATCTAGTGATTGAACATAGAGAAAATGGCGGTGACGTCCGCGGCGGTGACATCCGCGGCGGTGCGCATCATCCACGCCAGCGCACCTGTTCATTGGCTCCTGGGACCCATAGGGTCCAGTGTTAACCAATGCAGCATTGCGCCGCGGTCTACGACCGCCTACCGCGACGGTGTGTAACGCCAGCGCTGTTACCCCACAATCCCATTGTCCCGGTTTAGAGATCAGGCAGCCGCCATTTTAGGGGCCCACATGGCTTCATTTCACACTGCGTCACACATAGCTAGGCCTACACTCAACACACATACAGGAAGGGTTCTGTGAGTGGTGTAGTCTTGTGTGTGACTGTGGGTACATACCTGGAGGAATAATGAATGGTTCTTCGCTGTTGTCCTTCGTAGGCACCGTCTGCTGGGACATATGAGAAGATGGCGGAATACCCCGGTGTACCAACCGCTGGTGGACCTGTTGACAATGGAAGAGCGACATGTCATCGTCACCTACCGGTTTGACCGTGCCACAATCCAGGAACTATGTACCCAGTTGGAGCCAGAGCTGATGTCACCAATCTGCCATCCGACTGGAAGCCCCCCTGACGTGCAGGTGCTGTCAGTGCTCCATTTCCTTGCAAGTGGGTCTTTTCAGACAACAGTGGCCATGGCATCAGGGATGTCCCAGCCTATGTTTTTCAACGTTTTGGCCAAAGTGTTGGCTGCCCTGCTGAAACACGTAAGGAGATACATTATTTTCCCTGAGGTGGAGGATTTGCCACAGTGAAAGGTGACTTCTATGCCCTTGGACATATCCCCAACGTCATAGGTGCTATTGATGGTACCCATGTAGCTCTGGTCCCCCCCCACAGGAGTGAATAGGTGTACAGGAACAGGAAGAGTTATCATTCGATTAATGTACAGATGGTATGTTTGGCAGACCAGTACATCTCGCAGGTAAATGCTATGTTCCCTGGCTCAGTGCATGACGCCGACATCCTGCGGAATAGCAGCATCCCTGATATGATGGGTCAACTCCAGAGGCACCGTGTATGGCTTTTGGGGGACTCTGGTTACCCCAACCTTTCGTGGCTATTGACCCCAGTGAGGAATCCCAGGACCAGGGCAGAGGAACGCTACAATGAGGCCCATGGGCGGACTAGGAGGGTGATCGAACGCACCTTCGGCCTCCTGAAGGCCAGGTTCAGGTGCCTCCATATGACAGGTGGATCCCTATTCTACTCACCGAAGAAGGTGTGCGACATCATCATCGCCTGCTCCATGCTCCATAATTTGGCTTTGCGACGCCAGGTGCCTTTCCTGCAGGAGGATGATCCAGATGACGGTGTTGTAGCAGCTGTGGAGCCTGTGGAGCCTGTGGACAGTGATGAGGAGGAAGCTGATGAAGAAGACAACGACAACAGGGAGTCAGTCATACAGCAATATTTCCAGTGAGACACAGGTGAGAAAATTTTCATTTTTTAGCATTACATTAACTTTCACACGTCTACCTCTATCCTGTTTTTCGAATTAAGTCAACATTTGGTAACTGAGTTGTACCCTTCCATTACGGTTTCACAGGTGTGGTTACCTACGTGTCAAGTGCTTGCATCCTTCAAGGGCTTGTAAGGTGTGACATAGGTATTTTAGCTTTAGAATGTTACACCCATTATGACACTGTCATTGATAATACATTTTTACTAAATCACAGACTGACTCCAGCATGTTTTGTGTTTCAAAGGTGTTTATTGAAGTGCTCAGAAATGGGAGGGGGTTGTAAAATGAGGATGGGTGATGGTGGAGGAATGTCCATGGCAGAGTCCAGTCTATTAGTCTCACAGGTGCACTGCCTATCTGGGCATAGGAAGAGGAGCTGGGGCAGTTAAAGTATGGACAGGGTTACAAAGTGGGACAGTGTGAGGACAATCAGGGTGGTGTCATTTCCTGGTGGGGGTCTTGCCATCTTGCTCTGTCCTGTTCCTGGATCTCAGTGACTGCTTGCGTGGTGGTTGTCCGTCTGCAGGGGGTGGGGTGCTGGTGTGGTGGTCCTGTGGCGGGGCGTCCTGTCCACTAGCGCCGGCGGAGGTGGTGGGCATTTTATCGTCCTGGCTCGTGTCAGGGGCCCCTTGGAGTGCCACGGTGTCCCTCAAGGTCTGCTGTATGTCCTTCAGCACCCCTACGATGGTGCCCAGGGCGGAGCTGATGGTCCTGAGCTCCTCCCTGAACCCCAAATACAGTTCGTCCTGCAGGCGCAGGGTCTCCTGCAACTTGTCCAGAACTGTTGCCATCGTCTCCTGGGAGTGGTGGTATGCTCCCATGATGGAGGAGAGGGCCACGTGGAGAGTGGGTTCCCTTGGCCTGTCTGCCCCCTGTCGCACAACAGCCCTCCCAATTCCCCTGTGTTCCTGTGCCTCCGTCCCCTGGACCGTGTGCCCACTACCACTGCCCCCAGGTCCCTGTTTTTGTTGGGGTGGTGGGTTATCCTGGGTGACCTGTAGTGGTGGCACACCGCTGATTGACCTGTCCTGGGTAGGGAGGTTTGGGCCCGCTGGGTGGGTGCTGTGCTGGTGTTACCAGAGGGTGGAAGGTCGGTGTTGGGCTGTGCCTGTGCGAGGGGAACCGACTGTCCCGAGGCCTACGATGGTCCGGGCTGGTCATCAGGATCCAGTAGGGCAGAGCTGCTCTCGTCACTGTGGGCCTCTTCTGTGGGTGGAGTGGTGTTGTCTGGACCCTCTGGTGTGGTGATGGTCCTTCGGGTTCCTGCAGGGGCATAAGAGCATGATTATTGCATGTGTGTGTGTAATGGTGTGCAATGGGTGGGTGTTTGTGTACCCCAGTGCATGCATTCCTGTGTGTGAGTTTGTGTGGTGATGGTTGGGGGGGTGTACTGGGTATGTGCAGTGGGCATGCTTTAGTGAGGGGTGTCCATGCTTAGTTGTGTCATGCAGGGGTTGGTGTTGGGATGGGTGGTTTGTGTCATGGGTACATTAGTGAGGAGTTGTAGTGATAGGGGAGGGGGTGAGGGAGGGGGTGTGTGATAGCATGCAGGTAGGGTGGGGGATATGATAGTTAAGAATTGACTTACCAGTGTCCCATCCTCCACCGACTCCTGCGAGGCCCTCAGGATGCAAGATGGTCAAGACTTGCTCCTCCCATGTTGTTAGTTGTGGGGGAGGAGGTGGGGGTCTGCCGCCAGTCCGCTGTACCGTGATGTTGTGCCTGGAGACCGTTGAACGCACCTTCCCCCGTAGATCGTTCCACCCCTTCCTGATGTCCTCCCTATTTCTTGGGTGCTGTCCCACGGCGTTCACCCTGTCCACTATTCTGCGCCATAACTCCATCTTCCTGGCTATTGATGTGTGCTGTACCTGTGAGCCAAATAGCTGTGGCTCTACCCGGACGATTTCCTCCACCATGACCCTGAGCTCCTCCTCGGAGAAGCGGGGGTGTCTTTGGCGTGCCATGGGGTGGTGTGGGTGATGTGTGGGGTGGTGTATGTGGTGATGAGTGTGGTGAGTGTAGTGGTGTGTGGTGTTTTGTGCGTGGATGTTGTGTGGGTGATGGTGTTGTGTGCCTCTGTGTAGTGGGGTTGTCTATTCTGTGCTCTCTCTCTGTCGCCTTCGTGTCTAATGTTTGGTAGTAGGTGTTTGTGGGTGATGTGGGTGTGTGTTTTATATAGTGTTGGGTGTGTGGGAGTGGTGTTTGTATGTGTGTCAGGTGTGTGTATTTGGAATTGTCCAATGTGGCGGTGCTTTGGAGATGTGTGTGTATTTTGAGCGCAGCGGTGTGTACCGCCAATGCCGCGGTTGAAAGACCGCCGCGTGTATTCGTGTGTCGTAATAGCATGGGCGTGTTTCTGTTGGCGTGGAGGTGGAGGATTTGTTTCCGCCAGTTTATCACTGACCTTTGGTGTGGCGGTGTTGTGTGGGTGTCTGAATATCAGCGGATTCCAAGATGTGTGTCATAATAGCTGTGGCGGAATGCCGCGGCGGCGGCAGTGTGTTGGCGGTCTTTTGCACGGCGGTAAGCGCCTTTTACCGCCAATGTTGTAATGACCCCCTATATTTTGAAGCTTCTCAAAAACATCTGACCAGATTTACACCAAATCAAAAAACATGCTTTCATAAGTAAAATATCTAGCGTTCCGCCAAATTTGGTGTAACTCTGTTCAGCTTTTTTTTTCTGTATCACTTCTTAAAATTCCTAGTGGAATTTGCATGCAGAAAATATGTTTTTTGTGAGCCCCTAATTTTTCTCAGCCTGCCTAAAGGATCACTCTAATGCTTTTCAGGAAGGAGCTGAGGCGGATAAACTTTTTTGTGAAAAGGTTTGGGAAGATTCATCAAACAATGTCAAAGTTACTAGTAAAATAAAAATCATTCTTCCTGGTCCAACTAGGATGAATACACAGTGGCAACTGCCACTGTGTTTTATATATATATATATATATATATATATATATATATATATATAATTCACATAAAACACTCGGACTGCAGGAACACCACACAGCGGTCCCGGGTGGGCTCCGAGAGGCCCTAATAAATCCTCCAACTCTCCTCCAAATAACAGGAGACCCAGGACACCTCCAAGGTGCAAATCAATTTATTTCAGCACACAAATCCAACGCGTTTCGGCAGCAGCCTTACTCATGGGTAAGGCTGCTGCCGAAACGCGTTGGATTTGTGTGCTGAAATAAATTGATTTGCACCTTGGAGGTGTCCTGGGTCTCCTGTTATTTGGAGGAGAGTTGGAGGATATATATATATATATATATATATATATATATATATATATAATTTATTTTTTTCACTGAAAAAAACAAAGGTTACAGGGACGTTAAAATTAGGTTCTGAATTTCCTCGCATAAAACCATTAAAATTCAGCAGTTATAGTTATTGTTAACTCAAGTAACTATAACTCGTGCCCTAAGGTAACTATAACTTGCGCCCCCACCATGCACAGTATTCTCATTAATAACTTTATTGCAAATGTTGCAGTAATAATGTTAATTATGCCATAGAAGTTGTCATCAATGATGTACAATGTGCAGTAACCTGTGATGCTGCAAAGGATCCGCATCCCTATATTTTTAAAACTCTAATATCTCAGAAACGACTGAACTGATTTGCACCAACCTACAAAAAGCGTGATATGCAGAAAGAATCTAGCTTCATGACAAATTTGGTGTAATTCCATTCAGTGGTTGGGGTTGTAGGCGTGTTTAAAGTTCCTATGGAAAAATGGATGGGGTAAACATGTTTTGACACCCCCCTTTTCATTGCACCCTTTTTGATGGATCACTCCAAAATTTTCAAGACAGAAGCCGAACCTAGCAAAGTATAAATTTTGAAAGGTTCGTGAAGATTCATCAAGCGGCACCAAAGTTATAGGCAAAACAAAAACGCTCTTTCTATGCAAACTAGGTCATATCTATAACTACTCAGTGGTTACCGTCACTAGGTAATATATATATATATATATATATATATATATATATATATATATATATATATATATATATATATGCATATATATATATATATATATATATATATATATATATATATATATATATTTAGGCTCACATTTCAAGTGTACTAAACCGTAGAAAATCAGCAGTTATAGATAGAATTACCTCAAGTAACTACAACTTGTGCCCTAAGGTAACTATAACTCGCGGCACCACCATGCACAGTTTTTTCCTATTTTTTTTTACTGCAAATATTACATTGATATTATCAAGTATCTTATCGAAGATGTCCTGGGTGCCATAATTGGTGGGGTAATTAACAGTGCTTTACAAACACGGACAAGATATATGTTTTATTTTCGGCACAGAGATTGTGCCAGGATTCACAGGATGTGGGTGAGGCCGGCATTTGAACCATGTCCCGCATCTTACATTGCCACTAGGCCACGTCACCTCTCAAAAAGCTTGGCTCATTTTAGTCAAGTGCAATCCAATCCAGAAAACAGCAGACCACGAAAAAAGCACGGAGACCCTGATTTACGATTCAGCATTGTTTGGAATGAAGCATGAGTTTGGGTATGTCAAATTTTATGTTGTGGGTATGCAACGCTATCTGCAGAGATGGGTGTTCCGATCTTTTTTGGATGTCCATTGAGACTTTAACTCACACCGTCACCATGCTCCGTTTATACCCTTTCATATCACATCACTTATAGCTTGTTAAATCATAGCATTCATAAAAATACTCCTGCATGTCAAATGACATCATTTATAAGAAACCTGTGCATGGTAGGAGGGTGAGTTACACTTTATTTACTTTACAAAGCCATTTTAAAACCTTGTGTAGGGAAGTGCATGAGTTAGAGAAAGGTTTGGGTGAGGAGGAAAGTATAATTTAAAGTTAGAACTATAACTTTATAATTTCCAAGGTTTGCGTAGTTTAATTTATTTTCTATAGAAGTATTACATGAGGTTTTCCTAACTATAACTAATCGTAAACCTTTGGTTTTCTCATTGAATTTCTGTGGTTTTGTTTGTGTAGTGGCATATCATAGAGTGAACAGGCATGTTGTAGAGTGGTGTGGCATGGAGTGGAGTGGGTTTTGTCATCATTTTTTTTTATTCATTACATACCAGTGTACTTCCAGGTAGTTTTGAGTAACTACTTTGGAACCTTTTTTTTTAAATATATACAACATTAAAAATAATTTTCCCTAGCTCTTCATACTTTGGTAAAGTGCTTCATTTGTCCTTATGGCTTAAACAAATAGTAATACGCTATATGTGACGTAGAAATTCAGCACACATCCGAAGTGTGGTCTAAACAATATAGTTGCCATTTTATTTTGTGACGGTTTTCATTAACTAATAATTTTATGTTTTGTCATTTTTGTCATTGCTATGTGTAGTGTTTTGTGCATATGAATGGCAGAACCCTTTTGGCTCCAGAAGGACTCCAGAGAGCTGTGACATAAGTGCTAGAATGTGACAAAGTCAGTGCATGTTTAGAATGTTGAGTTACATGCAGACAAATAAAGACTTATAATACATAGCTCTGTGTGTGGCGTATTCATTGGTGGGTACCCAAGCTTGGGAAGATGCCACAATGGGCGACTAGATGGGGGATACTTAACCTGAAAATTGACAGTGGTCTCCCAGAGAGTTTGTTGTGGTCCAAGCAAACTGCTTGTGTGTGCCACGTGTGTCTCTGTCAAATAGCAGATTCAATGTTTGGCATATGTGGCGTCAAAGTGCAACTCTGGCCAGTATGAAGCATTTGAAGATAAAGAAAGCTTCACTGAGAAGTCTATGCATCGCTGGGCAAGAACCTACTAGCAAGGCCAAACAGAGAGGTACCAAACTACTATGCAATGTAAAACTATACCGTACATGGAGTGCTACTGTTGAAGGCGGATACCACCAGATTTTTAAAGTGCAGAAAATAGGACAGCAAATTGCATGATAACCTTGTGATCAGAAGCGCTGTAAGGCAGTGATCAACCAGGTGTCAAAGAGCGCAAAAGAACCACTGAAAACACAGCAATTCAGATACAAGGAAAGGTAATTTGCTAACCAGAAACAAATAGACACATCATACAGCAGCACTGGAAAGTGGCCAGAGGAGAAGTGTCCAGAAGTGTCCAGGGTTGTGCTCGTGGAGCCATCCCTACCTGAATTGGCAGTCAGAAGAGTAGAAGGCTGTTCTTTCAATTGAGACCTAGAAAGAGTCCACATTTCCTGCAGTTATAAAAGATGAAACACAGACCAGCATATCACAGGGCCTGCCTGATGGCATTAATGGAACAGGTCCTGATGGACAGCCGATGAAGCTGAAGGGGACTCCAATATCAATGTCAGTAAGTCCCACAAATGAATATAATGCTGCCACATTCCTGAAACCATCACCACCATTTGATACAGCCAAAAACCAAAATATTGGCGAAAGATGGACTGCCCGGATAGAGGCATTTAATAAATTCATTGATGCATTGGAAGAAACAGATAACAAAAAGATTATCAAATATCTGAAGAATCTTGATGGTGAAGGTGCGAGCTGATGAAGTTATCTATTCTCAAATTAAGAAGCCATGAATCTTAAATTCAATCCAATGCCGAATGTAGATTACGAAACGTACATTTTCAGTCAAGAACGACAAAGAGTTGGTGTGCAAATTACCCTTTCTGCAGGGTTATCCATAAACTTTTTGCCTTCCTCCTCTTATGTTCCTGACCTTCATTTTGTTGGCTTTAGGTCTCTGGGCACTTTACCACTGCCAATCAGTGCTAAAGTGCATGTGTCTTCCCTCTAAAATATAGTATGATTGGCTTACACCTGTTTGGCTTATTTAATGTACATGTAAGACCTTTGAAAAGTGGTATACCATATTCCCAGGGGCTGTAAATTAAATGCTACTAGTGGGCCTGCAGCGCTGATTACACCACCAACAGAAGCAGCCTGGCAAACCTCTCTCAGACCTGCCACTGCAGGGGCTGTATGCTCAGTGTACTGCCACCTTGACTTGGCATTTCAAACTACTTGACATGGCCTAAACTCCCCTTTTACCACACTTAAGTCACCCTTATGTATCCCTATGGGCAGGCATCTGTGTATGGAAAAGGTACAACAAGTATTGTTATGTTTTGCGTGTCCAAGTATTGACAAACAGCCTATTTTGTCTTTCACTATTCTGAGGGCTGCTCCTCTCATAGGTTAGCATTGGGAATTCCCTTATATATTTTTAAGGGGTAACTCCTGATCAGGAAGGAGTAGCGTTACCATATTTGGTATTTTTGGAATGGTAGTGAGAAGTCCTGCTTACTGGTATAGTTGGATTTTACATTACTATTTTAGAAATGGCACTATTAGAAAGCGGGAATTTCTCTATGATTATAACTCTGTGGGCCAGATGTAGGTAAGTTACAAATTGCGACTTGCAATTCGCGAGTCATAGCGACTCGCAAATTGCAACTCGCAATCCAAGATGCAGAAAGGTGTCTCAGACACCTTCTGCGACTCGCTATGGGGTCGCAAAGACCCACCTCATGAATATTCGTTCATTTTGCGACCCCATAGCGAGTCTAGGCACTCACGGGGATGGTGGCCTGCTGGAGACAGCAGACCACCATGTCCGTGACTGCTTTTTTAATAAAGCATTTTTTTTTTTTCTCTTTGCAGCCCGTTTTCCTTAAAGGAAAACGAGCTGCAAAAAGAAAAATTTCTGAAACCATTTGGTTTCGTTTTTTTCAGAGTCGGCAGTGGTCCTCTGAAGAAATATTTTTGTGGGCATTCACAAAGGGGAAGGGGTCCCATGGGGACCCCTTCCCTTTTGCGAATAAGTTACCATCCACTTCAAGTGGATGGTAACTGCGAGTTGGTTTGCGACCGCTTTCGCGGTCACAAAGCAACTCTCCATCGCGATGCGGTCGCAAATAGGAAGGGAACACCCCTTCCTATTCGCGAGTCGGAATCACATTTTGCGAGTCGGTCCCGATTCGCAAAATGTGATTCTGCATCGCGTTCAGCCTTTTGTGCCTCGCAAACTGCGTTTTTCGCCGTTTGCGAGGCACAAAAGGCTTCCTACATCTGGCCCCTATGTTCTTTGCGGCCTGACTCCAATCCATGTGTAGGGCAGAGTGACACCTACACTTTGTGCATACTTTCCAGACAGCCACAACACAGGAAGGGCTGGGCGTGACAGAAGAGACATATACATTTCTTGCATGCTGATAGTCTTCCTGGGCTGGCAGAGGGAGAGGTCGCTCACACCTTACATGTCAATAGGTTGTGTCTTGCCCTCACACAAAGGGCTGATTTACCCCCTACTGATGTATGGAGCCAGCACTGGGTTGAAAGGGGACTGTGTTACATTTGAAATGATTCCTTTGAAGTCAACCCTTACATCAAATCCATTTTTGAGTATAAGTATAGGTGCAATGACCCCATGTTTTCAGAGCACTTTTGGATCTGGAACCAAACGTCTGTCAGAAGGACTGCTGCACTGCACAAAGAACTCATCTGGACTGCTGTTCTGCTTTTGCCCTGCTGCCTACTACTAGCTGGATGGCCTAAAGGACTCCCTGGTTTGCTTTTCCACTTGTTGCCCTGCTTCCAGCTGCTCCCTGGCTTCGGTCTAACGAGGCTGTCCAGGCTGCACAATTTCCAGGGGACTGCTGATTTACCAGGAGGCTCTCCAATTTGCATCACTTGCACTCATGTACTGGCCTGTCGGGATGCTGCTCCCTGGTCTGTGCCCAGTGTTCTCAGAGGGCAAGTTGGTTTGCCCCACCTGTTGATTAGGGAATCTCAGGGACATCAAAAGATTCCTTCTGAGTGCTGTTTTCTGCCCTTCCTTTTCGTGTCCAGCGCTTGGGGAAGTGCTGTCTTCTGCTCCGTGACTGTCCTGCTACTTGCGCCTGACGAGCGCTTCACACTTCCTCTCATCTCCAGAGAAGTCTTGTGCATGGAAAGCACTTCATCTTTGTTTCTCTTGGCAAAGATTGGCACAGGGTGAGCGCGGTGTAATGCTCCTGGTGCCTGCTGCTTGGAAGATTGCAGCTGCATGACTCACTGCAGCACCTTTCAGTGCTGCCACACACCATGGGCTCACTGGCAACAAGGAGTGACAAAAACATCCAAGATGTGTCCACCCGGGCACTCTTCCAGGATTACAGCGGAGGCCAAGGGAGATGCCGTGGGTCCCGGTCGCGAGGCCGCCAACCCTGCTGACGAGGAGTGTCACAGGTGAGTTGGCCTCAGGGAAGTATGACCGACGAAAGCTACACTAATGCCAGCAGCTGCCCTGCATGCTCATAGGCAGCTGCCTTAACATGGTGTGAGTGTGTTGCGCAATTGCTTTACACATTGCCTTTGGAGGTAAGCCTGACTGCTCCATGCCAAACTACCAGGGGGTCACAAAATGTTATCTTTGGTGTGTAACTGACTTGCCCAGGCTAGAGTGGTGTGTTCTGCCTGGGTTAGGTACATATCAAACTTCAGATGCACCGCCTGTGACCCCAGAAAGGTATTTCTTCTCTTTGGTTCCGGGTTCAACAACCACCAGTGCGCGGGTGAGACACCATCACTTTTCTCACCTATGGAGGTTGACTGAATCTTTGGACTTGGCAAAGAGTGCAGTAGTCAGAATCATTCAATCACACATGGATGACATTATACCATAAACAATTCTGGACACTAAAAGCAATTTAATTCTAAACCGTATGAAGTTTCAAAGCTTTGTTACAGTCCCAAAATCAATGTCACTTATATGGTGCATAAGACTAAATTATAAACATACATGAAAACCATAGGCTGACCAAAATGTCTGAAAAGGTTTAACCTGCTAAACATCAATACTGTTAGACACTCCAAAATAATGATATAGATTAGCAAAAGCACAAATTGACCATTGTTACCAGATTTCAAAGCAGATGGTGGTGACATTATTAAGTCATCAAAATACAGTTTTAACAAACAGTTTCAGAGCTGGGCCATTCCTGACATTATTCAAAATTGCGACTAGAATGTGTGAGATTAGAATATAAGTCTCCTTTTGTGTCATCTAACTGAAGCAATCCCTTATCTTTGTAAAACTTATCCTGCTCAGATGTTGTCATTCTCAGCACTGGAAATGCTGTGCTTTGCACCTCTCCTTTCATTGAAACACACATTCCTGCACTCAATAAAATGCACGCAATCATACATACTATTATCAACCCAATGCACGCATATTTACACCTACTGTGTTTGCCCTGTTCAGGATTCATGGCTTCTGTAGAATCAGAGGAGAAAAAAAAAAGGAAAAATATAAAGGCAGAGCGAGCAAAAATCAAAACAAAAACGGCTTCCAAAGTTTTTGCACTATTTACAGGAGTTCTTGATCTTAAAGAAGGTTCTTTAAGATTCACCTAAAAGCTCTCAAAAATAGTTCAATGTTCGTTTTCAATAGAACACAGGCAGATGATCGCTGATGGTTACTTCCAGACTGTAATGTCTTTGTTGATCGATTGACAAAGTTATTTCAAAGCTCAGTTCAAATACAATTTCAAGTTCCAGAATGTTCAACTGAATTCTCACGGTCAAAACAAAAGACCATAAACTTGTCCTCCCATTCATCTGGGGCAAAATGGATCCATTCAGGTGAAGCGTATCTGCAACTTGGCACTCTTTTTCGTTTCTTTCTTCTTACAGCACCATCTTCATCTTCACTCTAATTTGACTCTTTGACTGCTTCTATAACTGATGGGAGTTTATCAGTAGCTAGTTCATGTGCAGCTGCATGCCATTTGTCTCCTTTTACAGTTCTCTTTGTGGGTGCAACTGCTCTCACAACGTTTGCTGCACTGGAAGGAATCAATTGATCTTGACTTTGTTGTCCTGCATTATTGTCTGTTTGCAAGCTGCTTGCACCTTTTCTGTGCCTTTCTCTGCACTTTTATTTGCATGCAGACTGCTTGTGCCTTCACCATTTTCAGTTTCAGCCACTGGTTCCGTTCTCAGAGCTTGGTCAAGTCGAACTTCTTCTTCATCTGCATTTGCACTCACAGGGTCAGACTCTGTGTTTCCAAGAGGACACAGAACTTTGCACGTGTAGGTTGCCTGTATCCAGTCTGGAAGACCAGCACACTTCACAGCTGTCGTCATCATCAAGATGACTTGGAACAAACCTTTCCACCTTGGTTCCAAGCAAGTCTTCCACAAATGATTCTTAACCAGCACCCACTCCCCAGCATTCAGCTGCAGCACTGTTCTTCAGCTGGTTTAACTGTTGCACTTCAAACTGATGAGACAAAGAGTGAACCATATTAGCCAGACTTTTGCAATAATCCAACACTGAGGGGGTCATTATGACCCCAGCGGTCAGTGTAAATGTGGCGGTAGTACCGCCAACAGGCTGGCGGTACACACCACCACATTATGACATTATGACTGAAGCCAACCCGCCAATGTACCACACTGACCGCCATGGCGGTAGCAGCCGCCGGGCTGGAAATAACAATCTCCAACCGGGCGGCCGCTACTGTCCCGCCAGCGGCATTATGACCCTGCCTACCACCTTGGCGGTAGGCCCTACCAGTGATAGGGAATTCCTTCCCTGTCACTGGTAGGAGGCCCACTCACCCCCCAACACTCCCCAGACCACTCCCTCATCCAAGCTCCCCCTTCTTATCCTCCCCCATGCTCGCAGGCACACACCACGTATTCACACATTCACTCACACAGGCATACACGTATTCATACATGCATGAATCAATTCATTCATCACACTTCCATACACACATCCAAACTTACACGCAGACATGCATTCACATTTCCATTCATTCATGCATTCTCACACATGCACACACACATGCAAGCAACACTACACAATCATTCGCGCACACATTCACACATTCATGCACACACCACCACACACATACACACAACCCCCCCAACCCGTCCCCTGTTGGAAACCTGACTTACCTGAATCCAGGGGGTCTTCCGGCAGGGGACGGGGCGCTCCTACCACCAGCAGCACCCACCAGCAGAACACCGCCAGGCTGTATTATTTGTCATTATACGGCTGGTGGCACTCTACTGGCGTGGCGCTGCTGGTGGTAGCAGTGCCACCTTAACACCGTCTGCCAGCATGGCCACAGCCGGATTTCTGCCCTTCTTGTGGTGGAAATCCGTCTGTGGTCATAATTTAGCGGATGGATGTTAGCAGCAGCGACGTTTTTTTGGCGGCCGTTGCCGCGGCAGTAGGCGCCACTTACCACCAATGGTATAATGAGGGCCTAAGTCATCTATCATGTTCACAAGTGCATTTGCAGGTTCTGCTGGTAGCCTCATTACACGACCCATCAAGATTTCATGGAGAGACAGTTTTGTCTTCTGTCAGGAGTATTACGCATGCTCATCTGGACAAGTGGTAATGCATCAGGCCATTTTACTGCTGTTGAGGCACAAACTGTTGCCAATCAAGCTTTCACTGTACCATTCATTTGCTCCACCAATCCAGGTGCCTCTGGTCTGTAACTGCAGCGCATTTCTGCTCAATGCTCAGTGCTGCACACAACAGCTTTATGATCTCATTATTAAAATTAGTTCCTCGATCTGATTCTAAAGAAGTTGGGAATCCATCCCTAAGTATTAGCTCCCGGAGCAGCAGCTTAGCTACAGTGAGCCTATCATTCCTTCGTGTTGGATAAACCTCAATCCATTTAAAAAACACACAGACAATGACCAACACATACTTCATTCTTTTAGAGACAGGCATTTCAATGAAATCAAGTTACATTCTGTTAAATGGACCGCCCGATCTGCCTATGTGGCTCAAATTAACCACTATACGTTTCCCAACATTCATTTGTTGACATGTAACACATCTGTGACAAACCGCTTCTGTAACCACTCTAATTCTGGGGTTGCACCATGTCTGTTTAAAAGTACAAATCATCGCATCCCTGCTGAGATTAACTCTACTATGATAATATCTAGCCATCGAGTTCAACAAACAGTCTGCAACACAACTTTCCCTTCATTTGAAATCCAGACATCATCTCCCTCTTTCTGAGCACAACCTACTTTTATCCAATCTCTGTGTTCTTCCTTTGTAACTTCTTCCTGCAAACTCTTAATTTCATCCTAGGTATCAACCAATGACATCAAGAAATGTTCACTTGTCTCACTGGAGTCACTTTAATGATTTCACTCTTCATAGAAGGTGAGGCAATGAAGTGCACAATATCTGTCAATTTGGTCAGCATAGGAATTGCCCAATGATACATAGTCATTTGATCTTACATATGGGGTATATTTTACAACCATGATCTTCTCAGGTAACTGTAAAGCATACATTCTTTCACCATTTCGAATGGATGATCCAGATGAGGTCATAAACCCCCCCCCCTGATGCCATAACTGCCTGAAATCATGGACAACACAAAATCCATATTGACTATCTGTGAATATTGTCACTTTGAGCTGCTCTGAATCGCAGCATGGTCTTGTAACCAATTCGGCTACTGGGCAAAAACGACTCCTTGAAGCCTTGAGGCTTTGACAACTCCTGACAGGGTGCAAAGTGCACAACCTGCTCCCAGAGTACTTTCACTGTCTCTTAGACAGGAGCCATCAACAAATACAACATGGTAATTCTTGTCTAAAGGAGTATCCTGAATATCAGGTCTGGGTTTGGTGAACAATTCAGTAACATAGAGGCAGTCATGTTCAAATTCATTAACATCATTCGAATCATGATTTACAAGAACAAATGTGGCAGGATTCTAAACCGCACATCTCTTGACTGTTAAATGTTCAGATTCAATGATTACTAACTTATTGAGGGTAAGATGGGCATTGGTCAAATATTGGGTCTTCGACCTAGTCAAAAGCACTTCGACTGAGTGTGGGACAAACACAGTTAAAGGGTGTCCCATCACAATGCCTTTGCATTGACTGATACTTACATCAACTGAAGCTACGTCTTTCAGACAGCCGGGCAAAGCAGCAGCGACAGGAACCAAGGGGACAGAAAAATATGTCACTGGCCTGTTCATTTCTCCTTGTTGCTGGGTCAAAACAGAAAGAGCACAACCATCCCATTCATGACAAAACAGTGCAAAATCTTTTGAGTAATCAGGCATTCCCAATGCTGGAGCTCTACACAAACTCTCTTTCAACTCAGTGAAAGCTTTCATACACTCTTCGTTAAAAGGGACTGGATCTGTGACTTACTTGTGTGTCAACTTCTGCAACGTTTTGGAAGTTACTGAAAAATTTGGGATCCATTGGCGACAATAGATCACAATGCCCAAAAACATTGTGATATCTCTCTTTGTAACTGGGAGGTTCATTTGCATAATTGCTGCAGCTCTCTGGCAGGACACTTTTCTTGCACCTTTCTCAATTTGGTGACCCAAATACTTTACTTCTTTCTGACATTACTGTAACTTAGCAGGGGAAACCTTGTGTCCATTCTCTTCCAAATGATTCAATAACACTAATGTATCTTGTCTGCAAGCTTCACATGTATTGGACACAACCATTAAATCATCAATGTACTGCACTAAAGCAGACTGAAATGGCATGCTCAAAGATTATAAATTCTTCTTCAGGATCTGATTAAACATGCACAGAGATTCTGAAAACCCCTGTGGAGTACGGCACCATGAATGCACACAGTTGCCGAATTGGAAACAAAAGAGGAACTGACTATCCTCGGGCAATGGTACTGAGAAAGATGCTTGTGACAAATCAATCACTGAAAACCACTCTGTTTCACATGGAATCTGAAATAAAATCACTGCTGGGTTGGCACTATGGGACAACAGGATGCTACAATTTTATATACTTTTCTCAAATCCTGCTGAACTATGTGATATTTCCCACTTGGCAATACCATAATATGTGAATTACATGTGCTGCCCATCACTTCTTTTAACACTCCCTGCTCAACAAAGTTTACAATCACTGGGGTAATTCCTTCAATCACTTCTGGAGTCATGTGATACTGTGGTGTTTTGGGGAAAACTGCATTTGGCTTAACAATCACTTTGACTGGATCTACACCTCAAATAATTCCAATATCTTTTCCAGAGAGATCCAAAACATTTAGCGTTACTGTCTCTTGTAATTCATCTGGAATGTCTTTAACTGTCATGGCAGGAAACAAGGTAATGAGAGGATGTATCTCATCAGTTCGACTAGAAGTCTCATCGCCACAATTGGTTTGAATTTTATTCCTTCTTGCGTATAAGTAACGGAACACTTTAATTGGCATAGCAAGTCTCTTCCTAACAGACTTGCAGGACTTGAATCGCAAACCACAAAGTGGTGCAGACCTTCAAAGGTTCTAATTTTAATTGGAATGTACTCTATAATGGGATTCCACAAATGATGATTTGCTACTCCCACAACCTGAACTATACTTCCTGAAATGGCCACATTTGGGACTTCTGCAGATCTGACAGTTGAACGAGTTGCTCCTGTGTCCAACCAAGAATGAAACATCTTGACCCATCACACTCACATTCACATAAGTACCACACTGATCTACCTCCATTGAGGCAGCCAACATACATCCCTCCTCTTCTGAACTCTCACTCATGCACTATTCACTCCATTCATCATAACTGAAATCAGTCAATGGGTATTGTGTGATTAACTGATTTGCATTTGCATTTACTCTCTGGTTCATGTTCTACTGAGGAACCATCACCTGTTGCTGTGCCATTGGAGCTTGTGGTACCTGCATCTGCTGTGGGACATGAATTTGCTGTTGGGGAAATTGCACTCGTTTCTGGGAACCTGCTTTTGGACTGCTCCTGTAGGAACATTCATGCTTTTATTATGGGGCCTTTGGATTCTTGTATTTTGAAATTGACTGTTGTCAACCATCTTGCGCAATACCACCACCTTGCCAAATTATTTACATTATTAAAGGGGCACTCCGGTTTCTTTAAAGTCTGACGTTGCTGCATATATGACAAGGAAGCATTTTCTTTATGTTCAGAACATCATCCACATTTGCATTTGGATGTACTCGAATTCCACAACCTCTACCTCTGAACTAAGGCACCACATTGCCTTGCTGTTATATTCCTTGCATTCCTCCTACATTCACCATTCCTTGCGTACCCTCCATCTTAATCTGCATCACTCTTGCCTTTTCCTTCAACCCTTTCTTGTTCAAATCAATCTCATCACTCTAATATTTTGCATATTGCAGCCCTTCATCAATCAGCAATCCTTCCCAGCAAATCAAATGATTCTTAATCAGATTGCTAACTTCAAACTTCAATCCTTAAATAAATCTAGACACAAAATTAATCATGTCTCCCACAATCATTTCTGTGCCACTGTATTGTCTGAATGCTTTCAGCAGTCTCTCATAATAAGCCTGGGCAGACCCCTTTGTCTCCTGAAATGTCCTGTCAATTCCTTGCCAGTCAATGTCCTTAGGGAAAATTCTAGTTTTCAGAAACTCAATCGCTTTATAATAGTTCTTAATCGCCTCTTCAGACGGCGCACCTGTTACCGCGTCTTTTGGCGGCTCATGCATTGGCCAGTCAACACTCCTCTCACACTCAACCCACAAATCTGCTGGAACCACAATCTCAAATAAAGTGTTCAGATCTTCCCACACACACTTTGCAAGCTTCACAGACCTCTCTCTTTGCTGGTACCATTCCACTGGTTTCTCTCTCATCTTTGGGTAATCATTTGTAAATGACAGTATGTCACTTCTACTCCAAGGGACATAAACAAAATTCCAGGAATTTCTCTCATTGGCATCATTTTTACAGCTCCTTCAGCCCACTGTATATCATTTAAAGATGCATTCAGATTTTACTTCTGATCTCTTTTCTTTGCCAATCTTCCTTCCCATTTATCTAATGCTCCCCATGTTTGAATGCTTTGCATCAACTCTTTAATGTGAATTTTCATTCCAGGTGATCTCATGTTTAAAGTGTCTCTGGAATCAAATTCTAACCTGTAACTCTTCTACAACTATTTGAATGTATCCATCTCAATTTCATATTTCTCAGCCAAATTAGTTAATTTCTCATAAATCTGTGCTGCTCTAAGAGTAACATCCTTGCACATGAAGCGCAATTCGTTTTCATTGTAAGAGTCTAATCTATTCATTTCAAGTGTTCCCTCAATCATTTCATTTAATTTTAATCTAGCCATGTTTAAAGTCCTTTCTCCTTCTGGCATGTTGCCTGGAACTGATGCTCCACTCAAATTATCTAACAATTCAGTTAATTGTTGGGCTGTCAAACCTTGTAAGCTAATGTTATTACCATTATTTCAGGGCACAAACTGTGAACCATTACATGGGGCTCTCATGGCCTGCTCTTGAGTCATCACAGATGATCCACAGATCATGGGAGACATGCCCCATCAATTAATGGACCAATGTGTCTGATTCCACCCAAAATAATTCATAGGGGGACATGGCTGGCACAGTGGTGCTAAGTCTCTTCATTTCTGCATTTAATTCCCATAGGTGAATGCATTGCTGATACTGGGTTTGAAATCTGGGGACCATTCTCAATTTTACCCTGGGCATATATATCAGGACAACCGGATCTATGGTTACAGTAACTGTCTATGCTTCTGGTCTTGAAGAAATTCAACTGTTTTTATGGAACATTAATCCTTTTCTTTGACCAGTTAATACTGTACCAAAAGTCTGATTGGACTGATTTGGGGCAACATTTTGTGTTGTTGTTACTAGGGTATACATTGGCATAGCCTGTCTCTGATTTACAAATTGTGCAGGTGTCTGTACATTAAGTGTGGACTCAAATTGATTCATTCCTGCATTCTGAATTGGCTGTGGCATAACTGGAACATTGTCAACTGTATTAATATTTGGAACTGTTGAATAAATTGCTGGCACCTGTGTAACATTAGCAGTAGGCACATTTGGAATTATCTGAACCTGGCTTTGAGCAACTAGAGCTGTGGCAGCAATCAGGACTACATTCTGGTTTACTGATTCAACTGCATTATAAAGTGGGGGCCGATTCTGCAACAACTGAGTTATAAATTCATCATCTGAATCACTCTGAACATCTGTTATTCTCTTATTTTCACCCGATTTCTGTTCTGTATCTTCCTGAGATTTGTTTGTGGCTTAAGGTTTAACAATTCCCTCACTTTCCAGAGGAATTGCTGGAAATAACTTCACTGTGTTTAATGTATCTGTTTTCCAGAGTCTTTGCTCTGCATCCCACCTAGCTTTTGTTAGCGTGTTTTCTGCTTTCCTCATTGTCCTATCAAATTTCTAGCCTCTTTTTGTCTCACAACTAATTCCCAAATAGCAAGTGCTTCAAATTGTGCAGGTCTAGGAAGGGGCTTTGATTTGTACATACTCTCCTCAGATTCTCTAAAATTCTCAAATTAAATGTTCCATAACTAGGAAACGCTAAGGTGCCTTCCTTCTCAGTCATTTTGCACCATTGATTTACCCAGACATGCTGAAACTCCTCTCTCTACCATTACTTCTAATGCTGGTGTACCCTCTAGTGGAGTAGGCTAACCCCCCTACCTCAAATAAAAACATCTCCTCTCAATGCACTCCTTAAAGCTGTGAAAAACTTCATTTGTACACAAATATAATTCACAAACACAAAATCCATGAAACCAGGAAACAATTTTCAATCCCACAACCCTTTTCACAAGCTGTTCTCGACCTATGGCAGCACAGTCTGTTCCACCAATCTATGCTTGCCTCTTCTCTCTAACCAACCTATCTCAGCGCCGGCCAAATGATGTCACACTCATTAGCTGCGACTCACTTCAGAGCCATCTCACACACCCCTCACACCAAATCTAAATGCAAAATATTACGAGCACAAAAACCAAAACCTGTCTGCTTTCTATGGGTAGGGCTCAAACACTTCAGAAGCTGTACGTAAATTTCAACTATGGCCTTTCGCACAAACAGCTACTCTTCCAGCTGTGGCTTTCTCCCAAACATAAGTAAGATTTGAACCCCAAACCTCATTTCAATTAGTAAGGATCCTTCATGAGCACTCAGAATCCACCTAATATCAACCAACAACACATACACTCAAGGGAAATACTACCGGTATTGTTGACAGTGCTCAATCAACCAACACCTTACCTGCAGACAATAAATTAGCCAAGTGTCTCCATACAGTTATACAACACTCTGGAATCTTAGGCTTCACAGGACCCGTTACAACAACAATCACATGGGCAATTTTTGAGCACAAAGCACAATTCACTTGGAGTACGCCAACTCCCCACTCTCTCCCCTAGAGTATGCAAACTCCCTTTCAATTACTTTGGAGTACACAAACTCCCTACTTCATTCATACTTCACAGTTCACCACGACTTGCCAAAGCATTGCAAGCACAAAACCCTACTCAAAACACATACTGTACACATGTAAAACAAAGCTGAGATTTCATCAACCCTATACTACACCAAGAACAACTCACAATGTGGGCAAATTCTGACTCTCCTCCTGACAAAACAAAACAATAGCTCTGCTATCAAAACTGCTGAAGCACCACCTGGGGCCCCAGAAAGGGATTTCTTTTCTCCAGTTCTGGGTTCAACAACCAGCAGCGCAGGGGTGAGACACCATCACTATTCTCACCTATGGAGGTCAATCGAATCTGTGGACTTGGCGAAGAGTTGTCAACACCAGGACAGTGCGCGCTCTACGGACGTCTAGAATGCAAAAACCCAATACTCTCAAGATAATGTAATTTATGCATTGTGATGATATGTTATTGTTTAACCTTTTGCATTGCAGAATTCAATCCAGAAGATTCATTCTTAAGGTGTTTATAAATACTGTTCATTTGCAATGTATTGCTGCAGGCTTTCAGAGTGAGTCAGGGTGTGGTCCATTTCCAGGGCTTTCTAGAAGCTTTCCCTGCAGCATGCCTAGGTGTGGTTGTGGGCTGGGCCAAGACTCTATAAAAGGGAGTCAGCCCAGTTCCACATGCTCACTATTCAGAGGTCCCGGTGCAGAGCAGCAGCAACTTCCTGAGCTCCTGTTCCGGTGGCCTACCTTGACCTTCCAGGCTTCTGTGCTTCGTTCTTCAGTGGTGATTCTTAGTCAGGGCGGTAAGGTGGAGGTTGGGCTGGGCCCCCGACCCCGTATTCGATGGCGCTCTAATTCTTGGACCTAATTCCAGACGTTACCAATATTTTGCTCATGCAAGTGTAATTGTGTATTTAAACTTTTGTGGCATTTTTATGCACGCATTTGAATCGGCAAGACTCACAATTCTTTCCTGGAGATTAATTCATGTTATTCATTGTACGCTACCATTCCTTGACAGTTTCATGGTAGCATTCGAATCGGCAACGCGCGCAATTCTTTCATGGTGTGTAATTCTTGATATTCATTGCACGCTACCATTTCTGGGCAGTTTCATGGTGGCATTCGAATCAGCAACACGCGCGATTCTTTCCTTGTGCGTGATTCTTGATATTCAATGTACGCTACCATTTCCGAGGCTTTTTAATGGTGACATTCGAATCGGCAAGACGCACAATTCTTTCCTTGAGTGCTTTTCATGTTATTCATTGTGCGCTACCATTTCTTGGCATTTTCATGGTAGCCTTCGAATGGGCAACACGGGCGATTCTTTCCCTGTGTGTGATTCTTGATATTCATTGTACGCTACCATTTCCGTGGCATTTTCATGGTGGCATTCGAATCAGCAAGATGCGCAATTCTTTCTTTGTGGTTAATTCATGATATCCATTTCTTGGCAGTGTCACAGTGATGTTCGAATCGGCAAGACACGCAATTCTTTCCTTGTGTATAAATAATGTAAATTACTGTGCGTTACCATTCTAAGACAGTTCCTTGGTAGCATTTTCGAGTTGATAAGTTGCGTGATTTATTCTTTGAATCTACATTGTGTGATTTCATAGTGCACAATCCTTTATGGTGTTTAGTACACATATAAAAATCTGCTATGTGCACAATTTACTTTCCAATGTGTTTTTGAGAAGAACACAACAAGAGCAGAGTTTTAGATGTAATGCTGTGTGTTCCTGATATGTATTCTTAAATGGAGGTTCATATGATTGTTTAGAAATTGCTCAGAGTGTTTTCATGATTCTCATGCTAAAGAAAGTACTTGAATCTCAAAGTTCTATTTAACTTTTCTTGTTTCCTCCTCAGGTATTCAGTCATCTAAAGCTTAATCAGTTTTAGAACTATTCTAGAGTTGTTTATGTTTTCAGAAATGACAAAATTTAGAGTTGTAGCATGGTACTGATTTCATGAGATCTAATTTTGATGTTTGTGTTTTAACCTTTTGCTTCCTGCAGGTCTCCTTCCCAGCTGTTCCCTTCCTAATCCCCTCTTCCCCAATTGGACTCTCTTAGACTCTGTGATAAAACTAATCAGAGAATTGGAGCTGTCTTGTGGTGGAAGTGTTGGGAATGTGCACAGATCCCGAGGATCTGGTGACTCTGACAAGAGTGTTGTAGTCAGAATCATTCAATCACAAATCAATGACATTATGCCATAAAAGATTCTAGACACCAGAAACAATTAAACTCCAAATCAGATTCCAAACCGAATTAAGTTTCAAAGCTTTATGACAATCCCAAAGTCAATGACACATATATGGTGTGCAAAAATAAGGGCCTCATTACGCGTGTGGCGGATAGAAAGACCTGTCTGCTGAACATCTGACAGGGATGTTGCTACCTTACTGGCGACCTCCCCACGGGACCTATTATGATTTTCCCTCTGGGCTGATGGGCAGAAACCTTGCTTTCTGCCCATCAGCCCAGCGGGAAGTGGTGGCAGCATTTTCACTAGCTTGTAATTGAGCCGGCTCCAATGCTGCTGCCCACAAGGGGCACCAGCACCCATGTAATTATGCAAAACCATGCAAACTGCGCATTATGAGCCTGCTGGGCAGGGGGACCCCTCAGCTGCCTATGCCATGGCAGTGTAGGGGGCCCCCTGTGGCCCTCTGCACCTGTTCTCCACCAGCCTTTTCATGGCGGTGAAGCTGCCAAGAAAAGGCTGGCGGAAAACCAGGTTGTAACCAGCAGGGTGGCGATGCGTGGAGTACTGACCTGGCTGATTGCGACCTGCACCCGCCGTCAGCCCATCGGGATCGCCGATCCCAGCAGAGACGGTGGTACCCTGGTGGTCGGACTGTCAGGGTCGTAATGTGGCAGTCGGACCACCACAGCAGAGGTAGTCCTGACCGCCACAGTGAGTCTGGTGGCCTAGTGACCGCCAGGATCGTAATGAGGCCCTCAATTATAAACATATATGAAAGCCATGGGCTGACCAAAACATCGGAAAAGATTTAACCTACTAAACATAAATACTGTTAGACACTCCAAAAGAATGATATAAATTAGCAACATCACAATAGGAACATTGTTACCAGATTTCAAAGCAGATTATGGTAACATCAGTAAATCATCAAAATACAGTTTTAACAATCAATTTCAGAGCTGGGCCATTCCTGACATTAACCAAAATCAGCACTAGCATGTGTGGGAATGGGCTAACACATGCGGGCAGAAGCAAATATAAAAGAAGACAAAAATAATTTGGAAAAACATCTAACTAGAATAATTCACTACAAAAATATGCTGGTGTAAGTGAAAGCTAAAAAGGAAACAAGAAATCACTTTTAGTTATACCTCTCCTCATGGGACAGCAGACAGTGGTAGTTCATCCAGACCGTTCAGTCACCATCTTCCGGCATCGGTTTACAGTAGCATCAGGACAATGCAGAACATGGGCTACATTTAGGACAGATCAGCAGTTCAGAATTAGTTGGCCTTATAAGTACTGAACTACATAACAGGGCAGTTAAGACGATGATGAGGAACCTCATCAGGAAACTCAGAGTATAGGAATGATAGAGAGCAACATAGACAAGAATAGCCAAACTCCAACTGAGTTCTAAATAGTACCATGCAGGGGAGAAGACTGACTTCAGTTCCAAAGTTCTTCACTAATTTAAATACACAAAATTAATTCATTGGTTCTTCAGATGGGCACACCCTGTGCGTCAATTTCAGCATCCAATCATTGCAGATGGCACCACCAAGTTCTGATACTTTTAGGAATCTCCTCAGCAAAAGTGTGTTGTTTGCTTCCTGACTTAATGCAATTCCACTGAAATATCACATTTTCTAATAATTTGCTACTTGCATTTCTTTTCACACGATCCACAATAGACTAAACTAATACTCATTCACATGTACACTGTGATATCCTGTTCCATACGACAGCTAGAACAAATATTGCTAAATTAGCTAAACTCGAAACATGCTCTTCTCCTGCTATACAATAGGACATTCAACATTACATTAGCTGCCTAGGGAAAGAATTCAGGTCAGAAGGAACAGAATAAACAAATAATTTACCATTACTGCTTGCAAGATGAACCTTCTAGGCCTAGTCAAGTTCAAAAACCTAAAAGCACATTAATACATTAATAAATCTATTGCACAACCTACAATTCATATACGCAAAGCAAATTATTTAATTTCATATATTATTCATGTTATGTGAAAGCAATATTTAAACATATCTATTTTTTCCAAACACGTAATTCATAATAATTAAATCCATTTAATTGAATAGGTGTGTTGAATTCATATTCTTATAATACTAAGAATACATTTAATTTCTACTGTTTCTACCTAAAAATAATACTCTTAGGTTAATGTTTAGTAATAATTCACTCATTTATGAATGCAAAATATTTTCATGTTAAACGTGATATCAAAATAGGAATGGTAGGTACAAATGTCCACCACAATTTAAACGTGGACATTTCCATTTCTACGTTATTTCTTCTGTTAGGCCTTTGAAACTACAGATTTATTTGCTGCCATATGCTACTTCTATGCCACTAATTCATTAATAAAACTTGATCTCTCTCACTACTCAACCAGAAATGTCATTTCTAATATTTGGTGAAACCATAGACAAATTTGTTGAGAGACTGGATACCCTTACTAAACACTGTAAGTTCAATTAATTTAACATTGAGGAAGCAGTATGTCTTAGAGTTATTGATGGACACATGTCAGATTCATTCAGACAACAAATGCTGAGAGAAACTCTTAGTCTGGAGTTTATTGTCATCTAACTCATTGTCAGAAAGTATATCAGAATCAACATCAAGTGACAATGAAGAAGGTGATTGTGCAATGTCAATGTTTACCTCATGAAAAATGTGCACGTTGTACTGGCCACATGTAGAGAAAAATACTATTCAATGAAAAGTCTACATGAAAAAGCACGAAAGTCATTCAAACACTGCCCGAAAATTATGCTAAAAATGAACCGTTGTTCATTACCTTTCATTATCGAAAGTGATGCATCAATAAATATTATGTCTGCGGAAAAATATAATGAACCATCTCCATTGCTAAGACTGTTGCATTGAAAACTAAAGTGTACACATGGGCTGCATAGACACAATTGAAAAATAAAGGTACATTCATAACTACGATGAAGTATAAGAAAATAAAAGTACAAGAGCCCATTCAATGCTTCAAGGTACCTCATCAAGCACCTTTTTAGTACGTTTAGCACATCTGCTAATATGTAACCAATCTTAGTGAACTACAACAGGAGTGCTCATCAAAAAATAGTAAGTAAGTTCCCTTCTTTGTTTCATGGGTTAGGAAAACTTATGATTATGAAAGTACAGTTGCGTACTAATAAGGATGTTCATCCTGTTGCAAAAAAACATAGAACAACTGTTTTTCATTTATAAGAAGCTGTTGAAAAGGAACTTGAGTCATTACTCAAACATGATATCATTGACTGTCCTATTAGTTCAATGCCATGTTCTCTCCCAAAGTGGTAGTACCCAAAAGGACAGTTAAAAAGACGTATGCATCTGTTTGGATATGCGTCAAGCGAACAAGGCAATTTAAAGAGAACAACATCCAGGTCTGCACATTGCTGACATGAGAACACAATTGAATGGTGCGAGCGTCTTCTCCCAACTTGATTAAAATATAGGATGTCATCAGTTGGAATTCAAGGAGAATTGCAGGTATATTACATCCTTTTCTTCACATATTGGTCTGTTTCAATATAAAATTCTAAGGGCCTGATTTAGATGCTGATGGGAATGGTCCCGCCGTTGACTTTTCGACTGAAAACCCATCTTCCGCTGTGATGGTTCACCCACCACATTTCGATGTTGGCAGTGACAAAGCGGAAAGCTAGCATTTGAATCGCCGTCTCAACCAAGAAACACCACTCGCATCGATGGGGGGAGAGGGAAAAGTGGGTGCCAGTGAGACCTCAGCCACCCTTCACTCCGTGCAGATTTGGATGTGCCTTACCGCCAAGCAAAAAGTGGCAGTCTGACCTCCACTTCAGAGTTGGCGGATTGGGGGGAGAAATGGGTTGAAACTTCACCTTTTTCCCAATGCCACTTCCTTCTACAACTGGACACAACTGAACATAATCTACCATCACTGCTGCGACCATCCCACAGAGAAAACACAACTACCCCCACCCCGGTTGTCAGACACTGTGACATGCATATGTCAGTGATACAAGTGGGTCAGACACGATTGGGGGCACAATGGTACACAACATATATTGCAAACATGTACACATGTGATTGTGGTGTCAGTAGTCATTGACAAATGAATGCTGGCACCACAATGAAAGTACACTCACACTTGACGGTGGTGTCCAATGTGCTCATTGCAAGATGACCTGTACTGGTAGGTTTGTGATGTCTGTTGTGTATTTGAGTCAGTACGTATATGTGTGTGTGTTTGTGTGTGTATATGTGTGTGCATGTGTGGCTTGGCTGGTTGAGTTGGACGGAGATGGAGTGGCATGTGTGTCACTTGCATGCCAGACCGATGTTAATGTGTATGTTGTGTTGCTGTGTGACACTTTCAGGTGAGTGTTGCTGTTGTCATGATGTGTGTAGTTGTGCTTGTGTGTTTGTGTAGCAGAGTGTGTAGCTGTGTTGGTGTTGTGGTTGTGCCGTGTGTGGGTGCAGTATCAATGGTGTGTGTGTTGTGTCGTGCATGTATGTCAATGTGTGTTTTCGTTATGTACGTGTTGTGTTGTGTTGGAATGGTAATGGATGATGGTGTGTATATAGTGTGTTGTGCAGGGGGACACATATGGCTAAGGAACATGTGTATGTGTCACTTACCTCTATTCCATAGCCCATGACCTTGTACAAAGTCCATGGGTCCCGCCGCTGTCTCCCTCCATCAGAAATCTGTCACCAGTCCTCCTGCTTGCAGAGTTGAAACATCTAAATACATCAGGTGGAACATCATCCACTTGACGGTCTTCTCAGGTCCACCGCCAACATGGCTCGGTGGGAACACCATCAAGATCTAAATGATATCCTAAGTTTCGGGATGTCATCAGCTGCAGAGATTTTTCAAGATGGCATTCGACGTATCATACAGCCTGTCATGAATGCTTTCATCTATAGAGATGACATTTTGGTTTTCAGAGCTACACAGAAGGAACACGATAAAGCTCTCAGGCAAGTGTGTCATTTACCTGTTAATGCAGGTTTAACATTGAATGCTGAGAAATGTGAATTTAATAAAACAAAGCTAAAATTCTATGGCCATATCTTTTCTGATGGGGGCATGACAACAGATCCAGCTAAAGTACAAGCATTGTCCACTGCCAGTCCCCCCATAAGATGTTTCCCTGTTACCCTCACTCCTTGGCATGCCACTTTCTGTTCCAGGTACATACAAGACTTTGTCACTGTGAGTGCTCCATTGAAAGAGATGACGTAAAACAATGCTTCATTTCACTGCTCACATTAATGAGAGCAAAGCTTTAAGAGAATCAAACAAGCTATTGAAAATGCTATTTTGTTCCAATGTGTCATATAGTAGTTGATGTTGACGCTAGCCCGGTTGAGTTAGGCGTAATCCTTGTACAGCACAGTAGACACCCACATGCTTGAAACCATATTGTGGCATATGCAAGCAAAGGTTTGGCCCAGACTGAACATGCTTATTCCAACCTAAAAAAGAGAGTTTAGGAATGGTGTGGGCTTGTGAAAATATCCACTTGTTCATATACTGAAAACCTTTTATGCTTCTGATAGATCAATAAACATTGCTGACCATCTTTGGCAATCAAGAGGACAAGGGGCGAGATGTAGGAAAGGATTTGCGCCTCGCAAACGGCGAAAAACGCCGTTTGCGAGGCGCAAAAGCCTCTCCGCGATGCAGAAATGCATTTTGCGAGTCGGATCCGACTCGCAAAATGAATTTCCGACTCGCAAATAGGAAGGGGTGTTCCCTTCCTATTTGCGACTCGCAACGCTATGCAATTTCATTTGCGACCGCGAAAGCGTTCGCAAATGAAATCGCAGTTACCATCCACTTGAAGTGGATGGTAACCCAGTCGCAAACGGGAAGGGGTCCCCATGGGACCCCTTCCCCTTTGTGAATGGAAACAAAAATATTTTTTCAGAGCCGGCAGTGGTCCAATGGACCACTGCCTGCTCTGAAAAAAACCGAAACTAAAGGTTTCGGTATTTTTTTCCAAGTGCAGCTCGTTTTCCTTTAAGGAAAACGGGCTGCAGATGGAAAAAAAAAAACTGCTTTATCAAAAAGCAGTCACGGACATGGTGGTCTGCTGTCTCCAGCAGGCCACCATCCCCGTGAGTGCCCATACTCGCAATGGGGTCGCAAACTGCGACCCACCTCATTAATATTAATGAGGTGGGTCTTTGTGACCCCATTGCGAGTTGCAGAAGGTGTCTGAGACACCTTTCTGCATTTCAAATTGCAACTTGCAATTTGCGAGTCGCATGGACTCGCAAATTGCAAGTCGCAATTTGCTTCTTTCCTACATCTGGCCCGAAATGCCTTCTTGCCTTGAACTTTGGCATCTACGATTACAAGAGTACAACTACACAATTATGCATTGTCTAGAAAAATATGAAAACCCTGCTGACTATTTCTCCAGAGTGCCTATACTGTGTCAAGGTACCCCTTCTAAGACAGCTGAAGCCTACACAAATTTCAATGTGGAACCAACCGTACCTGCTGCTGTTTCATTAGAACACATTGTCACTGTCCGAGTCAAAATAGTGACACGTTTAAGCTGAAAGACATTATTAGACATCCATCATGGAACCAACATACATGACCTCCGACCAGTGACAACAAATAACAGAAGTTTAAAAATGTCAAAGATTAACTATCCATGACACAAGATGGCATTCTCTGAGGGGTTTGAGCATTGTAATTCTGGAGAATCTGCTAAAACAGATAATTGTGGTGGCCCATGAAGGGCATTGTGGAATCATTGTCATGAAACAAGCTCTCTAAGATCAAGTTTGGTATCTTTCATCTCAATGAAAGAGTTGAAAGAGAATTAAATGCTTGTCATCTACACAACTGCCCTTCATCGCAGACCACTCAATAACCCTTAAGCATGTCAGAGTTGCCAAAGCATGTCTGGAAAAGAATTGCTATTGACGTTTTCAGTCCACTTGACAATGGGCATCACTTGATGATGTTTGTCGATGAATATTCCCATTTTCCATTTATAGAAGGTCTCTCATCTATCACTCAGGAAAGAGTCATCAAGAGATTAGGTGGCATCTTTGTGACATCGGGCATTCCTGCAATTGTAATCTTACATCCCGCCTTTCAATAGTTGAGAACTTAGACACTTTCTCAAACTGCCTAATGTGAAGCATTAAAAGAGCACACCTTATTGGCCACAGACTAACGTCCTGTTGAATGTTTCATGAGAAAAGAAAGCTGTTCAGCGTGCTGCATTTAAAAAGCTTGACCTCAAGGCTGTGCTGAATTCTACCCTATGAGCTTACTATTTGACTCCTCTTGTGGCCACAGGTGAAAGCCCTTCAATGTTGATATTTGGGAGAGCAATGACAACAAAGTTACCTCAGTGGACCAACACAAGATAAAGAAGTGAGAAGGAAAGCCATAGAAAAGACTTGGATCATAAAGAAAAAAATGAAGACCTATTTAGACAAGCAATGGCATGCCATTGTCTTCTTCGCAAGAGGAGATTGAGTGCTTGTCTCTCAGCCAAGAAAATGAAAGTCTGATGCTTCATTTGATGCTGAGCCATTCCGTGTTGTAACCAAAAAAGGACACATGGGGTCTCAATATGAGTCTGGCGGTCCTGAGACCGGACAACTCGCGGTGGAGGTCAGACCGCCGCCAAAGCAGTGGTCTGGCCTCCACATTTTGACCCTGGTGGAGCTGCCACAGTCCGACCGCCAGCACCGCCAGGTTGCCACCAGTCGACACCCTGGCGGTGCCGGCGGTGCCGGCGGTCTTAATCCGCCAAGGCAGCGCTGCCATGGGGATTATGAGTCCCTTCTCCACTGGCTTTTGCATGGCAGTCCCACCGCCATGCAAAGGCTGGCAGAGATGGAGTGTTGGGGGCCCCATGGGGGACTCTGCACTGCCCATGAATTTGGCATGAGCAGTGCAGGGGCCCCCTTGGATAGCCCTGTTGCACTTTTTACTACCCGAATTACGAGCAGTGAAAAGCGTAACGGATGCTGTCGCACCGGATGCACCGCAATATTGCCACTGGCTCAATTACGAGCCGGTGTTAATGTTGTGGTGAGTTTTCCTCTGGGCCAGTGGAACACTCATAATAGTGTCGGAGGGCAGAAAACCGGAGTGGTGGTTTTCCATGCTAAAGAGTTTGGCCGGTGGCCTACACCGCCTGCCAAACTCAAAATGAGGCCCACGGTGTCTGCCCAGCGTCCTGGGAAATCCATTACTTAAGATTCCTCACATTTCAGACATGTGACTCATAATTCATCAGACAGAGATGTCAACATAGAGACTGGTTCAGGAAGGACAATTGGAAAAATCCAGACTGCTGTTGCTCCTGCATTGCCAATGTAGATCATGAACACTCCTGTTGCCAATTCCAAGTTTCCAAAGACACAACCAGTAAGAGTATTCAGAGCACCAAGAAGGCTCATCAAAGAGCTATGATTGTATAAATGTTTGTAAAAAATTGTAATTTTTATTCAACAGAGTGGGAGATGTAGTGTTGTCTGAGAAAGAATGAGAGAACCCTTTTGGCTCCTAAAGGACTCTGTAGAGCTCTGACGTAAGTGTTAAAACATAGTGAAGTGAATGCAGGTTTAGAATGCTGAATTCGCAGTTACACGCAGATTAATAAAGACAGGTAATACAAAGTTCAGTGTTAGACAAATTAATTTGCTGGTGCCCTGGCTGGGGAATACGCTACTCTATGTACCACGGTATAATGCAAAAGTACTGCAGCATACTGCGGTCCAAGATATCAATACTTTTTTGCCCATTATTACTAAAATACTGCTGAACCAATTTACATCAAATACCAAAAAGGATTATTTTTACATAAGTCTGCTAAATCTCATGAAAATTCGTTCAGGCATTTTGCTGTTATGTCTATCTAAACGTATATGGAAAATGCATTGGTGGAAAAAGGTGTTTTGGGGCCCCTCTTTTTTTCTTTGTGCCTTCTTAACTAAGCATCATGAAACTTTGCATCATCAGCTAATGTAGAAAAAGCAATAAGACTGCAAAGTTTTGTGAAGATTAGTGTAGTTATATATAATTTATTAAAAAAATTAAAATAATATAACAAAATAATTATAATGTTTTTAATTTAAAATACAAAATAAAATAAATAAACGTTTAAAACAGTGTGCAAACTATTACAAATTACATTAACATTATTGATATAATTGTAAAATGTACAAATATATACATATGTATATATTACCTAGTGGCGGTCGCCACTAGGTAGTTATAGTTAGAACCAAGATTTTGTGGAAAGAGTGGGTTTTTTTGTTAATAACTTTGGAGCCGCCAGATAAATCTTCACAACATTTTCCAAGAAAATACGACGCTCACTTGAGTTGCTTTCTGGGAAGTTTCGGGGTGATCCGTCTGAGGGACCAAGAAAAAGGGAGGGTCCCAAAACACTTTTTCCCCATTCATTTTTCTATAGAAAAATTGAACAGCTACAGCGCTGACACTACTGGACTGAACTACACCAAATTTGGTAGAAAGGTAGGTCCTGGTACCGAAAGGAACCTTTTTTGTTTTGGTGTAAATCCATTGAGAAGTTTTTGAGAAATTAAGGGGGAAACAAATTTTTATATATAGGGACGCAACCGATTTGTGACCCCTCCCAATCTCGTCCTGAGATCTGATTGGCTGATAACAGGCCAACCAGGAAGTGTTGGCAGCCATCTTGAGACTTGGCAGCCAAGTAAAAAAGAGAAAAAGGGGCCAGGGTACAGGCACCCTAAACCCTTAGCTCTAGTGATGGGATCCCAGAGGGTTAAAAAGTATTTTTTTTTATTGTTGTTGCGATTTGTGGTGGATCCATGGATCCAACAAATATTTTTTTTAAAACAAAGTCCGGGCTCCTGTGCTTCATCTTTTTTCAGCCTCCAGGTGGACCAAGTCCTGGGGGCATTGTGTTTTTGTAGTGCAGGGGGCTGCCTGGCCACCTGCAGCCCTGGGGATTGTTACCTCCAAGGAGTCAAGCTGTAATTATGTGCAGGGGGGCAGCATGATCCCTCCAATTCCCGGGACTGCCACCTCCCTGGGACTTTAATAAATTAACACGTGGGAGGCCACCCGCCCCGTTTCGGACTGCCTATAGCCCTGGGGACCACCGCCTCCCCGGGGCTATATTTGTTAGAGGGGGCAGCACAGCCCCACCTCAAGAAGCCATTGATGGCCCTGGGGACAGCCACCCCCCAGGGCCGGCTCCTTCTATGTCCCTGGGTGCCCACCCCAGGACATAGCTGTTTGCTGTAGCTTGACAGCAGCCAATTCACAGCAAACAAAGTCCACTTTCTGACAGTGGGACCTGTCAAATAGGTCCCTCTATCAGAAAGCAGAGTTTTCAACTCTGTCAGCTATGCGTGCAGGGAACAGAGATGAAAAAATGGCTCCAGGAACCACGGGGCTGCTACTTAAAGCAGCTTCTTGGTTGCTGGAGCAATAGGACCACAGGGGAGGTCTTGAGGCTCCCCTCGCAGTCCCACATAGCTCGTAAAGGGCATATAATAAAATACATTTTAAAAATCATAAGGGACTGCGGAGGAGGCCTTGAGGCTTCCCCCACAGTCCCAGATAGCCCATAAAGGGCTAAAAATGTATATTTAAAAGAAATTCATAGCTCAAGTGTGAAGGTCTGTGACCTTCACACTGAGGGTTGAGAGTTCGAGTCCAGGTGTATTCCTGGTCATTCCCCTCCTGTATTTATTTGTTTTTGAAGTGCAAATATTTAAGGCTCATACTGAAAGGTGATCATACTCTTTTTAAATGATAAATACATTTTTCTTTTCAAATTCTGCAGAAATATCTTATTCTAAGTATATCATATATCAAAATCTAAAAAACTCTCTCTCTCTCTCTCTCTCACTTTCACTCCCTTTTTCTCTCTCTCTCTCTCTCTCTCTTTTTCAATCTCTTTCTCCCTCTCACACACCCACTCAGACACTTATGCACCCACTCAAAGTCCCACTCAGAAACTCATGCACCCCCTCACAGACCCACTCAGACTCTCGTGCACCCACTCACAGCCCCGGCAGATGCTCACACACCCACTCACAGACCCACACCCACACTGACACACTCACTAAAACACTGATGTACCACACCCAGACATTCTCAAAGCCACTCTCAGCCCAGATACACCCTCTAACACCTATTCTCACACCCAGAGAGGCTGCTGCCAACTCCCATTACCCACATTCAGGCAACAATCACAGCTATGATCTTCACCCCTAGAGGGCGCAGTTCCACCAACTTGTGTGTGCCCGCTCCTGGGAGTAGATGCAATGCTGGCGGCCATCCTGGGCACTCACCCTTTACCTTCCTTGATGGGGCCCAAGGGTAGGGTCTTGGGCCACTTGGCCACATCTTCATGGGGAGTGCGATGGCGCTCCCCGGCTTCATCTTCCACCACAGGGCCCAGTGATGTGATTCTGGGCAGCCTCCTCCTTTTCACAGGGAGCATGATGTTGCTCCCAGACTTTGCTTCAGGCATCTTCGTGGGGAGCACAATGGTGCTCCCTGCCTTCATTTTCCTGATCGGGGCCCTGGGATGGGGTCCTGGGCATCTCCCCTCCACCATCAAGGTTGTGCAGCAGCTCTCCCCCACAACTTGCATCTTTGTCAGGGACGAACCATGGCGCTTCTTGGGGGCAGCTACCGGGCCCTGGCCCACCCCAGGGGCATATGGAAATCAGCAACAGAGCCTCACCTGCTTTGTTGCCAGTCTTCCCTGTTGGTCAAAGGCCATATACCTTCCCTTAGGTATATCTCAGGCCCCCGTGGGCCAATCTGGGTGAGCTTCGTCTCCTTTCACTCCTGGGGATGAGCCCTTGCCACCCGGAGCACTTTCATCGGACCTCGTGGCTTGAAGGTCCCCATGGTAGTGAGCCAGTCTCAATGACCTCTTGTACTAGATTTTTATTTGGGTGCCTCTCTCTCTTTGGGCAGTGCGCCCTCCTTGTGTCGAAGCCCATCTTTCCCCCAACAGGTCCTTGGTAGCCTGGTCCTGGGGCATGCACCACTGTGTCTGGAGTCAATCAGGGGCAGAGTCCTTGCCCCAGTGGGCAGTCAGAGGATTCTTCTTTCCAGTTGTCAATAACACCCATCTTCATTCCCAGTGGTCTGCAGAAAAGCACATTCAAGAAAGAGCTCTCTCCTGTGTGCAAAGCCTTTTAAGTGGGGGTGGAAGGGTTTATCAGGGCTGTGCCTCTGGCCTGTCCTGATGTGTCACCACCTCTCTCTGCACAGTCTTCTGGGAAAGCTCAAAATGACATTACCCAGAAGTCCGTTGCCCCATGTGCTCTGAGAGTCTCAATTCCCCTCCTCCCTGACATTCCTGCCCGGGCCTCCCCCAGCAATTCCTCCAAGGAGCCCCTCCTCTTTGAGTGGCCTGGGGCAGGCCCAGTTCTTGGCATGGGATGGAAGCTGGCTGATTGATGCAGGACCATGTTCCTGCAGCTGGAGAGAACAGCAATCAATCCAGCCCAGCAGGGTCACAAAGGCCTGGGCCCTAATCCTGAGCTCAGTCAAAGAAAGATGGCATTCCTGGATGACCCATAAGCTGTACAGATGTGTTTTTTGTAACCTACTGCATTGTTCATTTCATACAGGTTACAGTGTACATTGGTGCGACTTTGGCGTCTGTGGACCCTAGGGAACTGGAGTTTCACCCTAGGGCAGCTTTTCCTGTTAGAATATGATGGAGTGTCACTACAGTCAAGACAGCAAAACACACTGACTTACTCTTACATGTGTACGCCCCCATCACAAAGGCCTATTCCAGGTCATAAGCCACTCTGCATTGTCCCTTGTCGCCAGGCTACCCTGGTGCAGTTCTTGGGCTGCGCACGACAGAAGTCCTCCCCATGCAGCCCTCGCATGGGTAATCACAAGTAACAAGTCCTGGGCCTCTTACCCTTCCTGCATCGCAGCAGCCTTACCTTAACAAGGCGGCACCGGCGGTAAACACTTGCAGTCCACTTTATCATGAGTTTACCCTGGGGGAGTCCCAGACTTTAAGGCTTCCTCACAGTAAAAGATCAAAAAACAGGTGATCTAAAAGCAAACAATCTAGGCAGACCAGATAGTCAGAACCACCCTCTCACACTTGCGACTGACAAAACAATATCTAGTGAAACACAGAAGTTACTGGAATCCAACTGGGGAATGTTAAAATATGATCCCACTTTGGATAACATCCCAGATGGAAAACCCAGCATTACATACAGAATAGGGTGCTCCCTACGAGACCATTTGGTCCACAGTGATGTAACTAATAAAACAGATACTCAGAATCAGGAACATAAAGGTTTCTTCCCATGTGGCAAGTGTAAACCTCGCCACTACAGTAAAAGTGTAAAAGAGTTTGAAGTACCCTATGACAATGGGATAAGGGATATTCAACAAATTCTGACCTGTAGTACTCAGTTTGTTTTCTACATTTTAGTATGCCCCTGTAACAAACGATATGTGGGCAGCACTATTCGTGCAGTACAAAAAAGTGTGCTTGAGTACATTGCAGCCATGAACAACAATGATCCCCCTTACCCAATGGCAAGGCATTTAAAAAAATCACATTACAGTAACAGAACTACACTTACATATTATGCCATACGGCATGTGCCTCATAATGCTAGGGGGGCATGATAGAACAAAACATTTGAGGAGAAAGGAATCTAAATATATTTTAAATCTGGAAAACTTAAAGTCCTAGTGGAAGGCATACAGAAGAAGAGCTTAAATTAAATCTTGAGGAGGAATAATGTGTTCTCAGAGATCTTGAAACAGATGTCCTTTTATTTTTCAACATTACGTAAAGAATGTTAAACTCAATCTGTAATTCAGATTAAGTTGATCAGAGATAAATATAAACATGAACATTCATATCGTAGTCCAGATCAGATGTTGGGCATATGCTTTCTATTGGTTCCATTGGCTGTATATATTTTCTGGTGGTTCTATTTGCTTGTTTTTAAGATTGTAATTATATTTTACCATTTCTTCCAGAGGACAAGAAGGAAAGGAATCTCAAGTGAGAAGTGGTAATGGCAATATAGGGGTGGTCCCTCCTACCCTTTTCTTCATTCTGCAATTTTTTTAGTAGACATCATTTCAGAAAAAAAAAAAAAAAACTTTTTGCATTTTGAATGATGATTTAATATAATGATGTTACTCTTTTGGTATTGAGGCATGTGATAAGGTAGGGCTGAAGAACTGTTCAGCAAAAGCCCACCTGGGCTGAATTTCTCACACATGATGTTTGAAGGTATTGTTGGCACTCTATTAACATCAACATTTGCATAATTACCACTTACATGTTTTGCTCAATGTAAGGTGATCCAGTTTGAATACAACACTATGTTGACAGAAAACATTCCTCTATGGATCTGTTGACATATGATTCATTATTGAAATGAGAATATTTGAGAATGGATTGCCCAAAATGAACAGAAATTGTAAGTCTGCATGTTTTGTTCTATATAAGGTGATTCAGTTTGAATACACAGTATGTCAAGAGATAATATTCCACTATGGGTTATTGATGTACGATGCATTATTGAAATAAGAAAATTTGAAAATGGATGCCCAAAAATAAACAGAATACTGTATGTATTATTGCGCTTTTTGCCTCGATCACCACTTGTTATTTGTGATTGCATGATGTGTCCGCTTTGCAAAATGCTCACACTTGATTAGTTCTTTGTCTTTGTTTATGCTTTTTAAGGAATGGAATCACAGAGGTGGTCATGTGATCAAGGCCCTTGGGGGCTGAAAAGCGTTGTGTGTTTGGTGTGAACAAAATACGTGGTGTCTCTGCATATATTGAGTGAGCAGTATACTTTTTTTCTGCTTGGCTAAATATTAGAAACTGTACTAAAAAGTGCAAATATTATCATCCCACTAATACATTATTACAATAACATATATATATACATATATATATACATATATATATATATCTCACCAAGAAGCAAAATGCTGCACTCCCGGAAACTGAAACCATTAATGCTTTTATTCTGCTCATCAAAGAGGCAAAATCAGGTCCCACTGACGCGTTTCGACTTTCTGCTCTTTTACATTGTTGTTTTAGCAGTTTGATTTGAGGTGTACACCAAGGAGTGTTTTTTAGACCATGTTTCCTCATCAACATTTCTGTCTTTCACCCTTGGGTCCCCCAATGATTCGAGTTTTCAGAAATGTCTGAGATTGTGCAACATTTCTGCCTGGAGAAACCCATGGGAATCCAGAGTGATGTTACTGCACCCAAGCATGTTTTCTTACCGAGACTGCCGTGAGAAAGATAAAGTATGGCTCAAAAAGGAACATATTCTTTCCATATTTATGTGACAGAAATCTCATTCCAGCCAATGGCGAAAATGTTATCACCCGGCAGTCCCACATTTCCACCTAATGAAATGCTGCCTCCCTTGGGTGGGTGAACCTTATGCATGTCATTTGAAAGGACCAAACTGTAACCATGTAAAAACCTCTTTGACACCTTCATGTGGTCCAGGTTTTGGCCGGTTACTGTCATTCTCATAAGCACAGTTCCATTTTTATCTGGAGAAGTATGGGAACGCTGGGCTGTAAGACTTTTGTCAATTCCCACAGATTCCAGAAGTTTCCTTCATAAACCTATGAGAAACGTCTGTGATTACAACAGACCATTGTGGGGAAAAGCATGTGGGGGCAATGTTTGGAAGCTACATCAATCTCAACTTCCTTGAATGTCTCTTTCTGAAAAATGTCTGGATTTGGTAGGTTTCCCTTAGTGTTGCTGACCTCAGGCTCAAGTTTCAAAGCTATGCACATCACTAGAATGACTGAAATTAAAATGACAAATCTTTCACATTGCATATTTTGGTATTTCCTGTCGCAGGAGATACGCCCCCCACACAAGTAGGATACTGGTTTTATTAGAAGAAATGTGAGAGAAAAGTATGTTTGGACACTTGTCAATCCCCATGGATTCTAGAAATATGTCTTACAGAAGCGTGAGACAGTTCTGTGACTTTTACTAAAATTAGTTGTTTGCATTGTATTCTGGACAAGAAAAATTAGTAGGATCCAAATAAACCACGCCACCCTTGGGTTCCCCCAATGTATCTAGTTTTCAGAAATGTCTGAGATTGGTAGGTTTCCCTGGGTGCAGTCAGAACCTGGGACCAAGGAAGGTAGCTAACGAGATCACCAGAAAGATTAAAATTCCAAGTACAAATCTTTCCATGTTGCATTTTGAGGGCTTTCCTCTCCCTATTAATAGGTCCACCAGCACAAATTGGTTATCATTTTATTGGGTGAAGTGCGTTCATGCTGGGTGGTGGGAATGTTCTCAGTCACTGGAGAGCCCCATATTTTCTATCTCAGAAATGTGAGGAAATTATGTTATTTTATGCAAAGTTTAATATTTGAATGAAACTGTAGGTAAGAAAATTGGTGGGATTCAAGTAAGCCACACCAACCTGAACTCCATTAGGTACCTAGTTATTATAAACGTTTGGGGTTGGCAGGTTGCCCTGGGTGCCAGCCTGCCCTGGGTACAAGTACTGCAGCCACCCACATCCACCAAAAGATTGACATTACAAGGAAAAATCTTGCTGTTTCAGTGTTGCATTTTGTGGCTTTTACTGTAGCGGATGATAGGCACACCTACACAAGTGTGGTACTGCTTCTACAGAGAGAAGTGTGTGAATGCTGGGTTTTTGTCAAACATACAGATTCTGGAACTTTGTTTTTCAGAAATGAAAAGGAAATCTGTTATTTTAGCCCAAGCTTGATGTTTGTGTGATGACATTCATGTAACCCACACCATTCATGTAACCCACTCTCCCAGGTGTCTACATTTCAGAAATATATCGGGTTGGTAGGTTTCCTTAGGTGCCACACAACCTGGTACAATCTGGCACAGCTACCCACATTCCAGAAACATTGAAAGTCGAAGGAAAAATTTTCATGTCTCCATATTGCATCCAGGAGCCCTTTAGGTTGTGACACATAAATAGGTTAACAATTTTACCAAGAAAATTGTGGGAACACAGAATAGTAGAGCACTTAATATTTGTTGAGTTCCTTTCCAGTTTTGCATTCCAAATTTGAGTCACTGTGTAAGAGCACATTTTGTAAAACACCATCTGAATCACATGATAATATGGGTAAACCCACATTCAAAGTTGATCCTATAACCCCTGCTGCTATCCCTCGGTTCTTGGGCACATTTACAAAAGGCAGACCTTTTCTTCGTACAAATGTTTGAATCATTAGAATTTATCTTAAGAATTGATTTTCAGCACACAGTAAAACAACAATAAGAGCTGCAGCTCGGTTGATGGCATTGAATATCTCGTGTTTCTGGACAACCAATACAAACTATAAATATACTGGGACTGAAAGAGTCTGATAGTTAAAATGGTATATTACATTACTTTTGTAGATCAGCCTTTGGAGCAAAAAGATTAGAGATGACATCTATTTCTATTTTTTCCCAATTTCTTTCGTTAGTGTTTGATTTCAATGGCCGGTTTGTTTGGGATAATCAGGAGCAATCTACAACATTGACCACTTGATAAATTCAGTACTTTTGTCTTCTTTTCAGAAATGTAGAGCTTTCCAGAATCACCCATGGGTTTCGTACCCCTTCCCCTCACAAACTAAAAGTAGCCTAAAAGTGCAAATATAAGACTGACTACCACTTACAAAATTCCAAAAACATTGGTGACAAAAGTGAACATTTTTTTACACCTCTGCCTACTTCTGAAAGCTGGAAAGAGGGTGAAGTTAGCACAGCAAGCCTTTTGTTAATGCCTTTTATTTATTTTTTCACAAAACACACACTTGTTTGTACAGCACTTTTTCCAATTTACCAAAAAAATACCCAATTTTTCTACACGTTGCATCTTTTCTCAGTCCCCTTGGATATCTTTAGAATCTGCAACATGTGGGACAAAATCATGCAAATTTGCCTTGGGTAACTTTTGTGGTGAAAAAATGTTTTGAAGGTTTAAATGTGAACTTCCCCAAATATGAAATGAAAGGGCTCATCACTGTGGGCAAAAGTCCAAGCACTTAAGGGGATAAGCCGTAGAGATGTTATATTCCTGCGGCTACCATCATGAACCCTGAAAGCAGAAGTAGCAACAGAAATGAGGGAAATGCCAAGGGCAAACTTACCTGGGCTACCCCTACTGATATTTAATGGAGAGAGAATTAAGCTGATTGTTCAAAGAGTTAAAATGTTATCCAACCGGGTATTTAAAAAAATGAGATTATTATTTTTAAATTATTGCAAGATCCACAGCCTGGGTGCAGGCTGGCGCCTCTCTCTGCAGGGTTCCATCATATGAAATTCAAGGGTAGAGGTTGGTATTTTTTATAATAATGACACATCTAGAACACTAATAATACTTTATCTTTGCATCTCTTAGGGCTGCGGAGACCAGAAAGCTCTTCTGTGTGGTCTAAACGCTGTACTAAGTGGTGCATTACTGTTTGAATAGCTGCCATCAATTAAGGAGATCTTGAGGTTCCTGGCACAGCATCAGAATTTATTGTTCGCCAAAATCAGTATCCTATTGAAATCTAAAATAGGAAAAGCATTCATCTCATGTCTTACTGAAATGTTAAGACCGTAGAGCGGGATGATATAATGGAAGAAGAACCAACGTCACGAACCATTGTGATGAATATATGTGGTCCATTGTGGCTTTTTGGAAGCGCCGCTAATGAGCATGTTGCACACATCCTGCGGCAACAAAAGTTGCTTTAAATTCGGTTATATTAATTCTATTGTGTTCTGCGTCCTTTTACTGCCTGATAAAGAAGTGGACACCGAGGAACCTCTGTGAGAATAACCGGAAGAGGTGAGCATAGAGCAAAATCGAAAATATTGGAAGAGGAAAAGAGAGAGCAGAGGGGAAGAGTGCAACCTCATTAATTAGACGTTAGTCTAAGACCTTGAAGATACAGTCCCTCTAACTGAATGGAAGTGCCTTGAAGCACAGCCACACATTGTTTGCAAGTTTTTCTTGTTTGAGCACAGCCTATCTTATTTGCCACAAGTCCATCACTTTGCTGTACACTCTGTAAGTTGATGTGAATCTTACACCTTGGTGTGTGTCTTTGTCATTGGGTGAGAGTCTCATTCCTTAGGGCATAGTCTCACTGAGTATAAGATTCATTTCATGAAGCACAATGTCACGCTTTTAAATGTGAGTCTTATGTCAGGGAGCATAGTCTTACTTATTGTCTGCAATTTTCACTTCATGGATCACAGCCTGACTCAGTTAGTGTGGATCCCACACCACACTGTGGTTCACTGTCTCACTTTTTAGGTGTGAGTTTCACACCGTGGGGCACAGTCCCCCTCATTGGGTCTGAGTGACATTTCTAGAGTCTGTGTGACTGTTCCAGGTTGGTGTGGAGGAAAGCACAATCCTGGGAGTTACGTGGCCCCTGCCCTCAGCTGGCAGAAGAGAGCTGACTGACTATAGATTGAGGGCCTCATTCCTAGTTTGTCAGGAGCCAGGGCCGCTCACCAAACTCATTAGGTTGGAAGATCGCCAGTTTGGTTTTCCGCCCGCTGGCCCTATTATGAGTTTCCCGCTGTCCCAGCGGGAAACTACCCACAACATTGACGACGGCTCGTAATCTAGCCAGCGGCAATGTTGCAGTGTGGTGGGTGTGACAGCACCCATCGTGCTTTTCACTGCCTGAAATTCAGGCAGTGAAAAGCGTGACAGGGCTGCCATTGGGTCCCCAGCACTGCCCATGCCAAGTAATGCTTGCAGCGCTGCCCTAGTGGATCAAGACCGCTGGCACCGCCTGGCTGCTGGCGGTCGGACCATGACGCTTTCGCCATGATCATAATGTGGCTTTCAGACTGTCGCATTTGGGGCGGTCCGACCACCACCGCAAGTTTGGCGGTCCTAGGACTGCCAGATTCACAATGAGGCCCTGTGTAACCAACGTACAGTATGGTGCTGTGAAGAGGAAAGGGAACTAAAAGGTAATTTTATCTGCTACCAAAAACCTAGCCCTAATTAAATCTAGGAAGGTGGTAGTCTGGAACCCATTGAATCATACAGAGAACAATAACCCCCCATTCCCTTCCAATGGGCAATGTCTCTTCAACTGCTCTAGTTGTGTTTTGAAATAATACTTTTCCAGTGGGTAAACTAGTACAAGCGGACTCCCTTCACAAAGTAATTAATACCTTGTCTATTGTGTGCCACATGTACACCCTCTGACTTTTGTGTGAACAGCACTATGTTTTGTGTAAGAAGTAAATTACCTCTTCTTATATTTAAAAGCACTGGATATGCATTGATTTATTGACTACTATTTTATAGATCTTGCACACAAGAGGTGTACTCGGTGCCACCTTTTGGGTTCAAGTGTGGGGTTAAGTCCGCGGACACCAGTGGTAAAGTGTTATCATTATTACAATAAGCGCCTAGTAACCTCGGACTGCCCTGGCACTCCTAAAAAAGTTCTCACAGTGGTTATCCACAATCCCGTTCCTGCTGCCGAGGGAAATCAGATTTCATTGGTTCAAAAGATTGTTTACAACTGCCTGTTACATGCAAAATCGAAGGTCCCTTTTAGTTCAGGAGGGAGAAAGGAAATCGTAAGTCTTTTAAAGAGCAGGAGGTTTCAAATATGTGGAAATGGAGAGTTGCTCAAGAGCTTAGAGTATATCAGCGATGGGGGTAGATCAAAGGAGATCATCTTGGAATCCAGACATCAGAAGATCATGCATTGCTGGTCAAGAGCCTGCAGGAACAGATGGGCACCCTGGAGCAGTAGTTGGCTGGGTTTCTTCTTTTGCTTCCGGCCTAAGTCAGCTGATTAGGTGAGATAGCTTAATGCCACAAAAGGCAAATGTCAACTGTAGAGGTCCTCATCGCCCCACACTCTCTCCTTTGATGTTAAATGCCCACCTGTTCCCCTGGCTCAGGCAGCTGCTGGCCGCGGACTCTCATGTCAAATTTGTGCCTTCATTTAGAGATGGAGGAAAGAATGTTATGAACTGCCATAGGGGGGCGAACAATATGTGCAGGATAACTTGCTCTGCCTTAATAATAGAGACCTTATCCGCGCGGTGACACAGCTCTTGTCTTTGTTTCTTACAAGTTTTCAGGGTCATTATGATCACAGATCACTCCAGTGTATACGGTTTGTAATCTTGCTGCCATGGTTGATTTGTGGTATATTTTGAGGTAACCAGTGGCTTATACACAATCAGTTAATGGAATCTATACCATTTATCAGACTTATACTTTTTACTCCAACATAAACATCATCTTGTACTGATTCAGCCGGTAATCCTTTCTAGGTTACAATACTGCATCTCAGGATATCTGGGCCTCGAACCACAGGTTGTTAATTTGCAGTTAGCATACAACAGGGCTACTGGACGGAAAACTGGTCAAAATAGCTGCAATACTGACCAGTAGCAAAACATATCATTTAGATACTGGAAGTCTAATACTGAGAATGCTTGATGTGTGTTTTGCCATGTTGGGAAACTTACACATCCACCAAGGTGCAGTGGAAAATCTTCCTGGCTAAAGAATGTCTGCCATAGCGGAGAAGGTTTCTCTATGAATGTAGCTGTTAGAGAGTAGCCACAATGCTGGAGAAATATTTTAGTGTAGTTTTCACCAGTGTCATTCACTGCTGGTAAAAATGTTGCTAGCAAATGGATGTATATGGAATGCACCCCAAACTGAATGTACAGTCAGTATCCAGACAGTAGCCACATTAAGTTGCTAAGGCGTAACATGTTAGGGGCACTATACTTACCACCACCACTTCCATGGAGTTACTCCCACCAGAAAACATATATTCGATGGATCTTGGGCCACCATATCTGGCAAAGTGAATTCAAATGAGGAATCAACCATGTTTTGGTGAATTTTCAGTTACCACTCTCCTCAAAATCATGCTGTCAGTCTTACATGAAAAATTATGAAGTATGTTAGAAATGGGGCCTTTGGTTGACAGTCAGGTTACCCCCAGTTCAAGCAAGGACCCTCACTCTAGTCAGGGTAAAAGAGAATCACCCTCAGCTAACCCCTGCTTACCCCTTTGGTAGCTTGGCAGAGCAGTAGGCTTAACTTCAGAGCGCTAGGTGTAAAGTATTTGTACCAACACACACAGTAACTTAATGAAAACACTACAAAATGACACAACACCAGTTTAGAAAAATAGGAAATATTTATCTAAACAAAACAAGACCAAAACAACAAACATTCGACATACACAAGTCAAGTTATGAATATTTAGAGATTAAACTCAAAAATAGTGCTTAGAAACAAAAATGCTTCAATGAGATGTTAACACGGCGTCATGACGGAGTCGTTCCCAACAAGCCGACACCAGCGGCGCCGGACACGGAGTCGTGTAGACCCCCAAGTACAGTACCTTTGGTGAAGAGTGAAAACAAGCCGAGGCGCGAAGTAGTGGATCGCAGCGTCTGTGTGAAATGTTGAATCTGTGCACTTCGAGCGGCGTCGGTCACGACGTGGTGCGGCGACTTCCACGGAGCCGCGGACTTCACCGGATTCAGCAGCGGCGTCAGTCCGGAGTCGTCCGAAGACGATTTTCTTGGATTTCCACCAGCTTTCTTTCCAAGGGCCCAGGACTGGATAGGGCACCACTTGTCAGAGAAGGAGTCTCTCCAGATACTCCAGGTGCTGGCAGAGAGAAGTCTTTGCTGTCCCTGAGACTTCAAACAACAGGAGGCAAGTTCTACATCAAGCCCCTGGAGATTTCTTCACAAGATGGAAGGCACACAAAGTCCAGTCTATGCCCTCTTACTCTGGCAGAAGCAGCACTGCAGGAAAGCTCCACAAAGCACAGTCACAGGCAGGGCAGCACTTCTTCCTCAGCTATCAGCTCTTCTCCAGGCAGAGGTTCCTCTTGGTTCCAGAAGTGTTTCTAAAGTCTGTAGATTTGGGTGCCCTTCTTATACCCATTTTAGTCTTTGAAGTCACCTCTCTTCAAAGGGGACTCACACCTACTTGTGAAATCCTGCCTTGCCCAGGCAAGGCCTTAGACACACACCAGGGGGTTGGAGCCTGCATTGTCAGCGGCAGGCACAGTCCTTTCAGATGAGAGTGACCACTCCACCCCTCCCTCCTAGCAGAGATGGCTAATTAGGGAATGCAGGTTACACCCCAGCTCCCTTTGTGTCACTGTCTAGTGTGAGGTGAAAAACAACCCAACTGTCAAACTGACCCAGACAGGAATCCACAAACAAGGCAAAGTCACAGAATGGTTTAAGCAAGAAAATGCTCACTTTCTAAAAGTGTAATTTTCAAACACACAATCTCAAAACCAACTTTAGTAAAAGATGTATTTTTAAATTGTGAGTTCAGGGACCCCAAACTCCACATGTCCATCTACTCTCTAGGGGAATCTACACTTTAATCATATTTAAAGGTAGCCCCCATATTATCCTATGAGAGAGACAGGCCTTGCAACAGTGAAAAACGAAGTTGGCAGTATTTCACTGTCAGGACATATAAACCACATTACTATGGGGGTCATTCAGACCCCGGCGGGCGGCGGGAGCCGCCCGCCTGGAGGAAACTGCCATATGGCCGCTCCGCGGCGAAAGACCGCGGAGGCCATTCTGGCTTTCCCGCTGGGCTGGCGGGCGACTGCCAGCAGGCCGCCCGCCAGCCCAGTGGGAAACCCCTTCCCACGAGGAAGCCGGCTCCGAATGGAGCCGGCGGAGTGGGAAGGTGCGACGGGTGCAGTTGCACCCGTCGCGAATTCCAGTGTCTGCTGAGCAGACACTGGAATTCAAAGTGGGGCCCTCTTACGTGGGCCCCTGCAGTGCCCATGCCATTGGCGTGGGCACAGCAGGGGCCCCCAGGGGCCCCACGACACCCCTCACCGCCATCCTGTTCCTGGCGGTCGGAACCGCCAGGAACAGGATGGCGGTGAGGGGGTCGGAATCCCCCATGGCGGCGCAGCAAGCTGCGCCGCCATGGGGGATTCCCAGGGCAGCGGAAAACCGGCGGGAGACCGGCGGTTTTCCTGGTCTGACCGCGGCCAAACCGCCGCGGTCAGAATGCCCTGCGGGGCACCGCCAGCCTGTTGGCGGTGATCCCGCATCCCCGGCCCCGGCGGTCCTTGACCGCCGGGGTCAGAATGAGCCCCTATATGTCCTACCCTATCCATACACTGCACCCTGCCCTTGGGGCTACCTAGGGCCTACCTTAGGGGTGCCTTACATGTAAAAAAAAGGGAAGGTTTAGGCCTGGCAAGTGGGTACACTTGCCAAGTCGAATTTACAGTTAAAACTGCGCACACAGACACTGCAATGGCAGGTCTGAGACATGATTACAGAGCTACTTATGTGGGTGGCACAACCAGTGCTGCAGTCCCACTAGTAGCATTTGATTTACAGGCCCTGGCACCTCTAGTGCACCTTACTAGGGACTTACTAGTAAATCAAATATGCCAATCATGGATAAACCAATCAACCATACAATTTACACACAGAGCATATGCACTTTAGCACTGGTTAGCAGTGGTAAAGTGCTCAGAGTTCAAAAGCCAACAGCAACAGGTCAGAAAAGATAGGAGGCAGGAGGCAAAAAGATTGGGGATGACCCTGCATAAGCAAAAAAGTCCAACAAAGTACATGGAGCCAATTCACAAAAGCATTTATGAGTAAAGGGAGTAGCACTATAGGAGTATTCATGGACTTCTCTTTTATACCATTACATGTTTGTGAATTGGCACCGAAACAAGAAAGACCCTATTAGTATAGGTGCAAAGTGTTCTCTGTTCTTTCTATTTTTCTAATTTTTTATGAATATTCTCATTTTATTCCCATTTTAGATGTTTTGGAACCAATTCACAAAGGCATCAAAGAGTATGTAAAAGAAAACTACAGTAGTACTACTTTACATACTCAAAAATGCATTTATAAATAGGCCCCATAGTATTCCGAATATTGAAGGATATTTTCCAATGTGGGAGTCACTCCTCCATGACAGGCCTGCATCCCTGCATTCCTGGTTACCCTTGAAGTAAGAATGCCAAACTGCCACTTGAATCGAAATCATGGAGCCCTTTCCTGCCTGTATAACCCAGGAGCAAGTCTTGCCCATCATTTTTGTTTCACTAAAGAGTCAGACAATAATGGGATGGCGGGATCTTTTTAGAGGGGTGCTGTGTTTAAAATGGGCAGGTACTGTCATGTACCTTGAACCCACACTTATTTAATTTGAAAAGGGAGTGTACCAGTGGTTCTTAGCAGGAGTTCAATACATTTAGGGGCATATTTACTAGTCCCTAGCACCACCTTGGGCCGCCCTAGGTCATTTTTGTTTATGCTAAGGCAGTGTTAAGGAGGCCTTTCACCTGCGCCATATATACAAAGTGGCATAATGCTAGCATTGTGCCACTTTGTAAACCCTTGTGCCACATTATGCCTACGCCAGGCATAATGTATGCAAGGGGGCGTTCCGACGCAGGGAGGCCCGAAAAAATGATGCAGTCAAATGTACAACATTTCACTGCGCCATTTTCCCATCATTTGTAACGCCTGCTCAGGGCAGATGTTAAAATGACGAATCCATTGTAATCAATTGGCCTCCTGTGCATTGCTGCACTAGGTTCAACATTTTTGACGCTAGTGCAGTAAAGCGCCACAATAGCGTCAAAGTTTTGACACTATAGTGCTAACAAGCTCTGTAGTGTAAACAGGGTGCAACCATGGTGTCATTAGGTGGGGCAGGGGCGATGCAAGAAAAGTGGCGCATTGGTCCGATCCGCCACTTGTAAATATGCTCCTTAATGGCAGAATATGGACACTCCTCAGTAGCAAACAGGTACTCTAAAACAGCATAACTTCACTTTTACATTTCCATTTAAAGCCCTAGACATGTTCTTCCTTAATTCACTCGATTTCTTCAATAATTCAGCACTCGTTCTCTGCCTCGCTGCTCCCGACTGCCAAATACACTTCTGCGCCTCTTTATCACGCTGTGATATTTCGGTCTGTTCTCAACAATGCAGGCAATCTGGGAGCGAGAGACATTTTCTCGACCCCTCCGTCGTCGCTGCTTTTAAGTCAGCAGACGAGCATGTGTTATTATTTTAAACATAAAAACAAGATGTTTTAACTTATTTAGAAGGGTTTTCACCACGCACATCTACTGTCTCGCCGATGTAGATACTGGAGACAGCAGTGAGGTGGGGAGCCGCAGTGTAAGGTTTCTTCGGGTGCAGAACATGGACAGCACAGGAATTGGTGAATTAGCGAGAGATGAGATACAAGATACTGAGGTAGAGAGAGGAAGTAGAGTATGGCAGTGTAGAAAGAGAGGAGAGAGGCAGAATGTGTGAGAGAGAGCGAGACGAGGTAAGTAGCGGAGGCAAAAGTACTTTAGAGGGCACGTGACTGAAAAGTATTGGGAGAGGTAAAGTGAGGCAAATACGATGGGAAGAGAGAGCTGACAGCGCGACATATAAAGATAGAGCGCTTTGAGGTAGGGATAGGAACAGAATTAGAGGTAGATAGAACTATGGAGATACGCTGAAATAGAGAAAGAAATAATCTTCTGATTTTCTCAATTACTAGTAAGAGGCACCTTGGGAGGTTGGGGCAATGGGCACTTGCTCACTTTGCCAGGCTTTAAAATGGCGAGGCAAGGGTGCCATGAGTGCTAATGCAAGCAAAGAAAATGGGTCGACCTGGGCTAGATGCACAGAGAACATGTGTTGCACGAACCCAGCTATGTACAGTAGATATAGAACTATAAATATCATGCTTGAAGGTAATGATTTATTCTCACTAGTAAGCTGGGTCACATTTGTGCCAGTGGTCCATCCTATCCACTCCAGATCCGCAGGGGTATCAGGCTAGAACCTTCTTTGCATGATTATCCGCACCAGCGTTTGCCTGGGTTTCGCAAAAACGCAATCAGAGGGGATTCTTTCTGTTTAAATAAAGTCAGTGGTCTTCTTGTCTCTAACATCGCATTTCATCATTTCCAGGTGACTATGCTCAGAGGCAGAATTTATTGGGTGACAGCCAACTTCTGCCATTGCAGCTAGAGCAGCAGTGCTTAACTCGAGCTGGTGGTTGGTGGTGGGATCTGCTGGCACTCATTTTTGGGGATCAGCACGTACTTTTCTACATCAGACATTTACCAACAGCAAGACAGGATAAAACGCACAATACGGAGAGACGGAGGAAGAAAACAACAGAAAAACTCTCAGAATGAGAAAGCAGGAACCTGTTAGAGTGAAATAAATGGGCAGGGAGTGTCTGGTAATAGATTAAAGAGGCAAGGCTAGAGTTAATCAGATATCCAGCATGGAAATTCGTTTGTCTGTCTTTATCCATTTGCTAATCCTAGAGTGTCAGCTGACCATTATCACAAATTGGCTGGATCATGTCCATTGCTCAATATATAAAACCTGTTGCAATACATCCTGTTAGCTTCTTAGACCATGACTCCATACTATAATGATGACTACACAATCAAAGGAGCGAATACTGCTTAGATTTCAGGACGAAAAAACGACTGGTTGGAATGCTACCCCAAGCAATTGTCAGAGGTTAGACAAATTGCAAGCATTCTACCCATCACCTTTTGTGTGTATGCTGTAACACCCTAAGTTGCCATTGGTAAATCCAGACATGAGTCCCTTGCTCACTAAGGGCCAGATGTAGCAAAGGGTTTTACCCATTCTGTGTCAATGGGAAAATGTGTTCGTACATATGGCCCTAAGACACTTAAACCAAACTGCACTCGCCTGACAACCCCAATCAGGGCTAAATTGGTCTTAGGTCGCTCGTGTTCCAGTTCAGAGAGAACCTGGCTTGGAGGAAAGCGCTGAACTACTCCTAATGGAGCAGCCGAGGCTGATTTGCATATGGCTGGATCTAATCTGAAGTGGTATGGTTGGCAAAAGAACACATGGTTGGAATGCTACCCAAGTGGTTGCCAGTAGTTAGACAAATAGCATGCATTCTTCCCCTCACCTTTTCTGTTTTTGATGTTATGCTATAAGTGGCCAAGGGAATTCCCAGACGTGAGCCTCCTTCTGACTGTACCACTGGAACCAAGCTGCGCCTGACTGACAAGCCCTAATCAGGGAAAACTGGTTTTGGGTTGCTTGTGTTCTGGTTCAAAGAAACTGGCTTGGTGGTTCAGGTTTGACTACTTCTATTGGAGCAGGGTCAAGGCTGATTTACATATGGCTGGTTCTAATCTTTTTGTGGCATAGTTGGCAAAAGAATGAATGGTTGGACCACTGCACCAAGAGTTCGTCAGAGACCGATCAATTGCCAGCATTCCGCCGACCAACGTTTGTGTGTTTTACGTTTCAGTTTTATCTTTGTGCAGTGGAAATAAAGGGGTCAATTTGAGTGGTCTTAGTGCTTGCTAATGTTTCAAGAGCCGGTAAGATTTGCAAGGCAGACTGTGAAAGTTTACATAAAACTGAGAATCCATTAGGATCTTGTTAGAAATGGGGTCTTTGGTTGGCAGTCAGGTTACCCCTTGTCCAAGCAAGGACCCTCACTCTAGTCAGTGTACATCACACACAATCCAAATTATCCTGTGCTCACCCTCTGGTAGCTTGGCACTGAGCAGTCAAACCTAACTTAGAAGGCAATGTATAAAGTATTTGTGCAATAAATCATGCAATAACACAGTAGAACACCACAAAAATACATCACACAGTGTATAGAAAAATATATAATACTTATCTGGATAAATGCAGGTCAAAACGATTAAAATGCAATAAGTATATGTTGAGATATCACTGCAAAAATGATATAAAGTGTCTTTAGTTTCTTAAAAGCACTAAATGTCTCTTGCAAGCAGAAAGTACCTGGTTTGCATTCAAAATCTCCACAAAGAACCGCAGAGGAGTAGATGTGTGGAAAACAGGGAGGTGTGCGTCGATTTCCGGCGCTCGGTCTCGGATCCTCTTCGGGTTCTGGGGTTTTCGAATGCCCCGGGGATGATGCGTTGAAATTCGACGCTGGCAGAACCAAGTCACAGGGGCTGTGTTGATCCGGTGAGCGTTGCATGGAGATTTCTACCGCACGGCAGGCGCTGCGTCGATTCCTCTCAGGAAGTTGGCTGTGTCGTTCTGGCTCAGCTGTGCATCGATCCAGTGGGCAGTGCGTGGAATTTTCGGTTGCTACGCTGTCGATGCTTCGATCTTCTCCTTACGAAGTCAGACTGCGTCGTTCCAGTTCGGCGTGTGGTGAATTTTTCACTGTGAGGTAGGCTGTGTGTCATTTCTGGCAGGCGATGCGTTGATTTTCGCTGCTCCGGGAGTTCTTCTTGCAAGAATGAAGTCTTTTTGGTCCTGAGACTTCAGGGAACATGAGGCAAGCTCTATCTAAGCCCTTGGAGAGCACTTCTCAGCACAGCCAGAGAGCAGTAGGGCAGCAGGGCAACAGCAAGGCAGCAGTCCTTCACAGAAAGCAGTCAGGTGAGTCCTTTGGGCAGCCAGGCAGTTCTTCTTGGCAGGTTGCAGGTTCTGGTTCAGGTTTTCTTCTCCAGGAAGTGCCTGTAAGGTAGAGTGTCTACCACAGAAGTGTCTAAGTTGGTAGGGTCAGAGGCCCTGCTTAAATACCCCAATGTGCATTTGAAGTGGGGGAGACTTCAAAGAGTGGCTTAGAAGTGTGCAAGGTCCCCTTTCAGTTCAATCCTGTCTGCCAGGGTCCCAGTAGGGGGTGTGGCAGTCCTTTGTGTGAGGGCAGGCTACTGTCCTTTGACATGTAAGTGTCAGGCCCTCCACCCTCCCAGCCCAAGAAGTCCCATTCAATATGCAGCTGTATGCAAGTGTGACTGAGCATCCTGTGTTTGGGGTTGTCTGAGTGAATGCACAAGGGATCTGTCAACTAAACCTAGCCAGGCGTGGCTTGGAAGGCACAGAAGGATTTCAGTGTAGAGAAATGCTCACTTTCTAAAAGTAGCATTTCTAAAATAGTAATATAAAATCCAACTTCACCATTAAGCAGGATTTTGTATCACCATTCAGGCCATACTAAATATGACCTGGCTACTCCTTTCAGATCAGGATCTACCACTCAAACAGTATATGAGGGTAGCCCTAATGCTATCCTATGAAAGGAGCAGGCCTCACAGCAGTGTAAAAATGAATTTAGGTGTTTTACACTATCGGGACATAGAGAACACACATGTTCATGTCCTGCCTTTTACCTACATAGCACCCTCCTGTATGGGCTACTAGGGCCTACCTTAGGGGTGACTCATATGTAGAAAAAGGGGAGTTTAAGGCTTGGCAAGTACTTTTAAATGCCAAGTCGAGGTGGCAGTGAAACTGCACACACAGGCAGGCCTGAGACATGGTTAAGGGCTACGTATGTGGATGGCACAACCAGTTCTGCAGCACACTAGTAGCATTCAATTTACAGGCCCTGGGCACATGTAGTGCACTTGACTAGGGACTTACAAGTAAATTAAATAAGCCAATTGGGTATGAGCCAATGTCACCATGTTTTAAGGAGAGAGCATATGCACTTTAGCACTGATTAGCAGTGGTAAAGTGCACAGAGTCCTAAAGCCAGCAAAAATGAGGTCAGAAAAAGAGACGTAGGAAGGCAAAATGTTTGGGGGTGACCCTGCAGAAAGGCCATTTCCAACAAATGTTAGTTCACTGGAAAGAACATAGGAGAATTAGCCCCATGTAGGAGGTAGGTACAAAAGCGTTGAGCCCAAAGAGGGTGATGAGTAAAGTGGGATGAGATTGTATGCATTTGGAATCCCCACAAAATTACAGTCAACTGGAGGACATAAGCTCTACAAGAGATGTACCATAGAAAAAGACATGATTACATCCTTATTATAAAGAGAGTCCTCTTCCTCTGGTCAGTCCTTTGCATCTCCAAAAAGTAAGTCTGGCAGTTCCCTGAAGTTATCTCCTAGAGATGCAGCAAGATTACCCTCCCATGTGCTCCTAGGGGATCGGTGCTGTCAACGATTAGGTACATTCATGATGGTTTTCAAGGTTGTACAACAGTGTGCAACACTAGGGGGCATATGTATACTCTGTTTGCGCAGAATTTGCGTAATTATTTTTAATGCAAATTTGGCGCAAACCAAACTTCATATTTATATTTTGATGTTAGACACGTCTAATGTCAAACTATAGGAGTTTGCACCATTTTTTGGATGCCTGCTCCTACCCTGCTTCAATGAGATGCAAGGTAGGCACTCCCATCTAAAAGAAGGTGCTATCCCCATAGCCCCATATTTATCCCCCTTGCTAAAATGACGCACGGGTGGGAGGAGGGGCTAAATAATGGTGCAAAGCTTGCTTTGCACCATTATTTAATGCCTGGGTCAGACCAGGCATTAGGGGACCTGTGGACCCATTTTCATGCTTAATGACCATGGAATGGGTCCACAGGTGCCCTCCCCAGGCCCCAGGAACACCCACACCGACATCAGAGGGACTCCAGAGGATGGTGGACCCCATCCCAGGTAAGCAGGGTAAGTATTGGTAAGTATTTTTTATTTTTTATTTAAAGTGCTATCGGGCCCTGACTTGGGGGCCCCTGCATGGCACAGGGTGCAATGACCATGCCCAGGGGACATTTGTCCCATGTGCTGGCCATTGGGGTGGTGGGCATGACTCCTGTCTTTCCGAAGACAGGAGTCATGTTTTTGGTGGTTGTGCGCCAGAAAATGGCGCTCGTCTGGTTAGAGGCATTTTTTTTGCCTCTAGCCAGGCTACCATCATTTTTTGACACACAACCCCCTACTCCCCTACTGCCACTCCCACCTAGCTTGTGTCTTTTTTGAAGACGCTGACCCAAGTTTAGCGCTGGCTTGTGCCATTCCTTTAATAAGGTGCCCAGCTGGAGCTGTGGAATGGTGCAAGCCGGCGCTATACTTTTTGCTGCAAAACCGTGTTTGCGCAGTTTTGCAGCAAAAAGTCTAAATCAAGCCCTAGGTTGGGCAAAAATGAGAAATGTTACGTTGCCCATGTACTGGGATTGCAGCAAGTCTCTGTTCCTGTTCACAGTGGCCAAGACATTGCTCCCTCATTTAGAGTGCTTTTACATGATATAGTATGCACAAGAAGCAATAGAGAAGTGAGTTGTGTGCTGAAGTATGCCTCACCCTGGCTCAAAGTCCGGTATGAGGGTAGTTGTCTCATGCTGAAGTAAAAGTATTTTAGGTGATCTTAAAGCTCTAAAGTGGACCAGAGATGGAGTTTTGGGTATTTTTTTATTATTGTAGAGAGACTGTAAGTACTCTGTGGTTATAATTCTGATTCCCAGATGCAGGAATTCCTCAGAATTTTGGTCACTAATAACTTTGCCCCAATTTGACAAATCTCCAGAAAACTTTTCAAGACCTATAGCTTTTCCTACTTTGATGGAGGATTGAACGAATCACTGTAATTCGTCAAGGGGGTAAAAAGATAAAAAGAGGGTCCTAAAATGCATTTTCAATAGACTATTTTATCTCATGTAGCACAAAAACAGCTGAATGGATTTTCATGTCATTTGGCAGGATTAGATATAATGGGACGCAGCAAATCCTTTTGGGCACTACAGATAAGTAGGGTAATTTTTTTAAAACTTATATGGCATTTTACCTTAGTGATATCTGCACTGCAGTACATAGCAATGACAAGGCATTGTGCAAATGACTAATAACTGCCTTTACAAACACTAAAGACAGCCATGTTGTTTTTAGGTACACTTTAGCTGTGTTCTACATTACACCCTTAAATATATTAAAGTATTAGGTTTGATTTTTTCTTTTTTTACGTATTACCACTCATTTAATGTGGTAATAGGTAGGGGATATTATTTGTAAGTTTCTATATATTTTACAGGGTATTGTGGTAATTGCTTGGAAGTACCACAGAACCTACAATAAATTGAAAACAAATATGTTAAACTAAACATATACTATATTTTACAAATATAATGTACTACAGTGTATTTTACATTCCACACTACTTACCAAAATGAAAGAAAAAAGCATGATTCTCTGTAAACTGCTGTAAAAATATATAGAAGAAATGAAATACATTTCTCTACCTATTTCTGCTCTAATAAAGTGTTATTAGGTGGGTAATAATGATAAAACCTACTAAAAACCTATATCTAAGGCTCTAACCAAGAACACAGCAAAACGCAGAATGCAGCAAAAATGTGCTCAAAACCACATGCTGCCTTTTCTTTTTTTACCTTTGGTAAACACGGCCACTAGCCAATCAAATACTGCTTTCTTATCTGCATGGCACAATGGCTAACTAAGTATTTTTAAACTAATAACTTTAACCCCTTCACTGACAAGTCTATTCCCCCCTCCTGTGCCTAGCCTGTTTTTGGTATTTGTAGTAGTTCGCACTTAGGCCCCCAAAACTTTTTGTCAACGTATCCATGCCGTGGTTTGTGGATTCCCCTGGTGGAGACAAAGACATTAGCCAAAATACAGCAAAATTTGTTTTTTTGGGAAGAATGGGAAACAAGTGCTGCAGAAGAAAGCCTCTGTGTTTTCCCCCTTCAAATGGCATCAACAAACGGCTTGCAGTGCTAGAATCACCATCTTCCAAGCATTTAGGAGCAGGCAGACTAGAATCAGAAAACCAAACTTTTGAACACAGTTTTGGCATTTGACTGGAACATACCCCATTTTTCCTATTTTGTGTGCTTTCAACCTCCTTCCAGTTAGTGACAGAAATGGGAGTGAAACCAATGGTGGATTCTGGAAAGCTATACATTTCTGAAAAGTAGACAATAGTCTGAATTCAGAAAGGGGTAATTTGTGTAGTTCCTTCAAGGTTTTTCTACAGAAAGTAACAGTTTAAATAAAAAATATTGAAATTGAGTTGAAAAAAACAGCCATTTCTGTCTACATTTTCTGTAACTTCCTTTAACTATGGCAGATTTTTTAAAGCAATGTACTGTTACATCCGCTGGACCCTTCTGGTTGCAGGGATATATAAAGTTTGTAGGTTCTCCAAGAGTCCAAGCTACCCTGAGCCAATAACTGAGCTGCACTTTACAATGGGTTTTCATTGTCTACTGGGAACCCAGTAATTAATTTGGTAAAATGTAAAGAGTGAAGAATAGGTATTAAAGAAACCTAAGTATTTCTGAAATGGATGTAAGTTGTGTAGTTTAAAAGCAGTGGTTATTTACACATCTCTGAATTTGTGGGTATTTATACTAGCATGTGAATTAGAGGGCATTTCTCAAAATAACTTTTTTCTTACACACTGTCTTAGATTTGGCATCTCTGAATTTGTGGGTATTTATACTAGCATGTGAATTAGACACACTGTCTTAGATTTGGAAAGCGCAAATGAAGAGAAAGACAAATGGTAATATCACTTTTTATGCTATTCTGCATTCCCAAGTCTCCCAATAAAAATGGTACCTCACTTCTGTGGGTCTGCCTAGTCTCCATTCTATGCCACTGCACTGCACACTACTCCATTCTTCACCACTACAATCTACCCAACTCCACTGCACTCCACTCCACTGCACTCTTTTCCACGACACTGTACTCCACTCAACAACAGCCTATGCCCGTCACTGTACCTCACTATACTCCACTGTATAGTCCTACCCTGTCTAACAATATTTAACTGCTAATGCCAGTGCACAGTACTTTGCTTTACTCTATAGCACTTTAGGACAATCTACTTCACTCTATGACACTTTGCACAACTCCCTCTTTGCTGCTCTACCCCTTAATATACTCTACTCTATTACACACTACTCCACTCCACTGTACTCCACTACTGTACTCCACTACTGCACTGTATGCCACTTTATTCTGCTAAACTGTACGTTAGTCTATCCCACTCCACTCTAACATACTGTACCACTGCACCACATTCTACTCTACTTCATGTCACTCCATTGTACAACATTTTAATCCATTCTGTGGCATTCTGTGGCACTCTACTCCATTCTACAACACTTTCTGACACTCTACAACAAACCAATCCTCTGCACTGTACCACACACCACTCCACTCTACAACACTTTACTCCAATGTATACAGCGTTGTAGTGAAAATAGGTAGGTTTGACCACTGACTTTGTGTTTCACCACTGTGCATATAAATTGTTCAATGTTCACCAGTTGCAGATTACATTTTGCATTCAGTTAGCTGCCTATTGGCTTTATCGTGGCATTAGACATTACATTTTGTATTCAGTTTAGCTTCATACTGGCGTTATCGTGGCGTTAAACACTGCAGCTGAGACTTTGCAGATGAGCTGTGTTTATCCACATGCTAAACTAAGCTTGTGTTCTTCTTATTTTCTCTTACCGAACGTGATAGCATGATAAGGAAGCGCACATTTTTTTGTTTTTCTTCAGAGCATGGAACAGGTTGGCCTCAGAAGAGGGAGACTTGAAATGTTGGCTAATTTTTAACGTTTTTTCTTCCAACTCTGACCTACAGTAGCCAGCATATTTTGAATATTTACATCTGAGAGGGAAGGGCCTTTCAGAAGGCTTTTTCCATGATTGTTTAGGATATAAAAAGGTGGCCCTGCTCAGTAGAGAGGGGAATTTCCGAGACCTCAGTCAGGATTGGATGTCAAATGCCTGACACAGACACTTGTCCTGTGAGGGTGGATATCCTTTTCTCGCAGTTGAACAGGGGTCATCAACTTGCTGGCATAAGAAAGATGAAGAGCCTTGGCAGGCCCTACGGTCCTACCTCCTAGGGCATAAGGAACATATTTTTCATCTAGACATTTGAGAGCATTACCATAGATCCAGAGCTAGCTTCTCTGCAATGGCGGAGGAATGTCACCCCGCTGGTTCAGAGCCAGCAGCAGAAAAATAAAACAGTATTTCACTATGATTTTATTTTTCTGCTGCTGGTTGATCCAGCCTGTGCAGGGAGGGGTGGGAACGGACCATGGGAGGGTGGAGTGGAGTATACCCTCACCTGCGCAGGTCTATTTGGCAAGCCATTCTAGACTGGCTAAACAGACATTCGCAGTTAGGGGTCTCCAACCCAGCTGTATTTGACAGCCTCGTAAGAGAAACAACACAGACTCTCTGTGCCTGAGTGAACAGCAAACCTGCCCACTCAGGCCAATCCCCACACTGCTCTTATGCTAAGTAGTAGCATGAGATCAGTGCGGGGGATTGCACAGGGAGTCTTTGTTGCTGCGACCAGGAAGCAGAGGAGCCGGCAGCACCAGGTAAGTGTTTTTTTTTATTAATCCCCCAAGCTCTCCCCAAAGCTCCCCCCATGCTCCCGCTGTGCCCCCTCCACCTGCCCCACCATTTTAATTTATGTTGGCCACTGCTGCATAGATCACCTTTTGTGTCAAATATAGTTTTAAACACTTCATGGTACAGGCAACCAATGACATTTTCCCAAAGCCTAATATAAATGAGCGTGTATTGGTAGATGGGCACTGCACTAACTGCTGCTACTCAGTATTTTTTTAGTTGGCTTTAAACATCTCAGCCAATAAAGTATTCATGTAGTTTAAATGTGTTCCAATAAGGGCTCTCTGAGATGTGATGTTTGGTTGTCCTCAACTATTTTGTGTATGCACCAGGGCTGTCTCATTGGCAATGTGAGGTGATAAACTAAACTGATATTTTACTAAAATTTGAATTACTTCCACAAACTTCAGCAACTGAGACAGTGCTGTCTTTATCGCTGGATTTAGCAACCAAGAAATGCTCAACATAGAGTGATGGCTCACATCTGAGGTGAGATGTAAGTTATGTGTCTTTGCAAAAAAGGGTAACTCCAACCTCTATCAGTGCTTTTGGCATGTGGCCAGTTTTCAGATCATAATTCAGGATTTCCAAATGAATGAAGCAATACTTTTGTGAATTGTCTTGTTAATCTTAGTGGATCATTGGTCCCAAGGGAAGGATGTGGGATTAAGAGATTTTTAAAACAAGCATTGCCTCCAAGATGACCTTCTCAAGAGATAATCTATGGGCTGACCAAGAGTGTATGCGGTAACTCCTTCAGTCCTCTTAAAGGAGGATGCTTTCTCCAATAGACCGAATTGTGCTGTAGGAGTATTTTTGGACTAACTCACACCAGTTTCCCTACTGCTCAATGATGGTATCACTAGAGAAAGGATCAGTTGGCACTTTCATAGATCTAAACAATCTTTAGATATGTCATTAGTTTCCCTGATTCTGACCAAGAGATGGTTAAATTTTAAACATATCTATTTACACTCTTTCTTACTCTTCTTCACCTAAAGTAGGGAATTTATTATTCATTTCTCTTAGTCATGTGGTTTCTACGTTCCTGACCCCAGACCATATGTCTCCACGTTCAGCGGAGAGCCAATAATTAAACTTGTTATTTTTCCTCTTGGTGGTTGCTTTTAAAAGGGTGTGCCCAGTTACAAATGCGTATGGGATACTGATAAACCAGACAGCCTATGCTATCATCAGCTGGATGATGTTCTACTCCCTTCTGACTCCAACATTTGAAGTGCTTCAAATCGATGTTTTAAGATTTCTATATGTAGAAGGGACTAGTCTATGGATTTATTTTCTCTTTTTCTCCCACACCATGTCAAATTAAATTAGAAAATAGACTGACACTACTTACACTAGACCCTTCCTCACTTTCAGGAAGTGGTAGGGCAGACCTAATTCCCTCATTATAGTTTTTAATTCTTCTTAAACACTAGTGTCCTGAACTGAACTTCATTCTAGGTTCCCATGTTGGGTAATTAACTCGGCTAGTAGGCTTAAAGAGTTTCTGCATATGATAGTAATACTTGCAGCGAAATGCTCAACAAACGCCTGACGATGAGTGTCACTGTGACTGTGTCATCACCTCTGCAGTACCCTTCTTCTGCTGTACATTGGCATTGCCCTTCCATTCCATTAGATATGTCTCTTATACAGCATGTCATGGTTCCAAATCCATTATGTACAGTTTTTCAGTTTTTTTAAATTTCCTCTGTCCTGTGGTTTTTGTCGTAAATAGCCATTTACTATTTTTCTGAAATCCAGGCAAAACATTTTCTAGATTTTTAAAATGTTTTACCAATACTGGTGTATGTGCTCTTGAGCTTGATACTCCTGGTGGTCCTTGAGTAGTTAGCAGTGCAGTGGTTATTTATGGGTAAAGCATTGAGTATTATTGAGTGACTCTAACTGTTGATGACAAAGTAACAACAGTAGCTTGTTGCTCTGTCACTCGATCTGGTGTCTCTATAGCCTTTTCCATGTTTGTATGGCTTTCTGAGCTTGGTGTAGTTGCTTTTTTTGCTCTACTCCTCATGTGTGTCATCAGTGACAATTTGTGTAGATGGTTTTGTGTAGAGAAAGTGTAATCACAGTGAGTGAACGCTACAATGAATTTCTATATGATACAAGTATATTTAATAGTAGATATATTAGCAATTAAAAATAAAATAGTTATTATGAGTGAAATGTCTAAACCTGAGGATGGTGTGTAAGATGATAAAACATACCAAGCATTGGCAAAGCCAACAGGTCCCACCTTTACAAGAGCTGTTGACTTTGGCAATCTGTTTTTGCCATGCTGTACACCAGTGTGGCTGCTGTTCAGCATGGCTGAAAGTTAGTGGTGTGGAGTGTCGCTAGTGGAGTGAGGGAGTAGAGTATTGGAGAGTGGATTTTTTTAGGAGTAGGGTGTTGAAGAGTGGAGTAGAGGCAGTAGGGTATCATAAATTTGAGTAGAGGGAATTAGAGTTCAGCGGTTCAGTGGCAGAGTGTCATAGAGTGCAGTGTGATGGAGTAGAGTGGAATAGGGTGGAGTGGGTTAGAGTGGACTGGGGTACTGGGGTGGATTGGATTATGGTACAGTGGTGTCGTTTAAGAGGAGTTGGGTAGATTGGGTGGATTGATGGGGTGGACTGGATTGGAGTGGGGAGGTTTGGGGTGGGGTGGATTAGATTGGCTTGGAGTTGGGTGGTTTGGATTGAACTGGACTGGGGTGGATTGGACTGGAGTTGGTGGGCTCGGGTGGATTGGAATGGGGTGGGCTGGATAGATTGGAGTGGACTGAACTGGGGTGGATTGGATTGGGGCAGAGTCGGGTGGATCAGAGCAGACTGGATTAGAGTGGATTGGGGTGGATTAAAAATGGGTGGTGTAGACTGGGTTTGGGTGGATTGGATTGTAGCGGCATGAGCTGGAGTGCGGTGGATTGGATTTGGGGAGATTTGATTTGATTGGATTGGGGTAGGGTAGGGCGGGGTGGATTGGATTGGGGTGGGGTGGATTGGGGCTGGTTAGGTTGGAGTTAGGTAGATTGGACTGGAGTGGGGGGGATTGTATTGGAGTGGGTTGGGCTGGATTGGAATCTTGTGAGCTAGATAGATTGTATTGGAGTGAGATGGAGTGAACTAGAGTGGGTTGAATTGGATTCCAGCAGAGCCGGTTGGATCAGAGTAGATTGGATTAGAGTGAAGTGGGGTGGATTGGAGTGGGGGTGGGGTGGATTGGTTTGGGTTAGGTTGGAGTGGAGTGGTTTGATCTGCGGTTAATTGGAATAAGTGGGGTGCATCTGGATTGAGTGGGGTGAACAGGAGGGGATTGGACTGGAGTAAGGTGGGGTGGACTGGAGTGGGGTGGACAGGAGTGGGGTGGAATGGAGTGGGGCGCATTGGAGTTGGGTGGGGTGGCCAGGAGTGAAGTGGATTGGATTGGTGTGAGGTGGATTGGTTTGAGTGGGTGGATTGGATTTGAGTGGGGTGGAAAGGATTGGAGTGGTGAATTGGATTGGTGGGGGAATGACTGGATTGGAATGAGGTGGATTTGATTGGATTGAGGTGAATTGCATTGAGGTGGTTTGGACTGGGGTGAGGTGGGTTGGATTTGAGTAGGGGTGTTTTTCTTGGAGTGTAGTGGAGTTTGTGGAGTGGGATGGATTGGAGTGGGGTGGACTTAATTGGGGTGGAATTGGAGAGGAATTGTCTGGATCTGAGTGTAAAAGAATTGAGTGGGGTGGAGTGTGGTGGATTGGATTGGAGTGAAATGAGGTGGATTAAGTGGATGAATTGGTTTGGTGTGGGGTGGGGTGGACTGGAGTGAGGTGAGGTGGATTGGATTGGAGTGGGTGAAATAGATGGGAGTGGGGTGGATTTTATTTGAGTAGAGTGGACTAAGGTGGTTTCGAATGAGATGGACTGGATTGGAGTGGGGTAGGTTAAGGTGGAATGGATTGGACTGGGGTTGGTTGAATTAAGGAGGATCGGATTGGGGTGGGCTGGATCAGATTGGAATGGGTTGAATTAGAGAGGGTTGGGTTGGGTTGGATTGGAATAGGTTGGATTGGAGTGGACTGGGTTGGATTAGAATGGGCTGGATTGAATTGGAGTGGGGTGGGTTAGTTTGGAATGAGGTGAATTGGATCAGAGTAGGGTGGGTTGGATTGGAGTGGAGTGGGCTGAATTGGAGTGGGGTGGACTGGAGTGGGGTACATTTGACTGAATGGGTCAGATTGGTGTGGGGTGGATTAAATTGGTGTGGGGTGGATTGGACTGGAGTGGAATAGATTGGACTGGGGTGGGCTGGGGTGGAGTGGTTTGGGGTGAGGTGGATTGGAGTGGTGTATAGTGGATTCTGGTGGATTGGTGTGGGGCGATAAGATTGCGGTTGATTGTGGTGGACTATAGTGGAGTGGAGTGGATTGGAATGGAGTGAATTGGGGTAGAGTGGGTAGATTGGATTGTAGTGAGGTGTTTTGGATTGAAGTGGGATGAAATGGAGTGGCCAGACTGTTTTGGATTGGAGTGAGGTGGATTGCCGTGAGGCAGATTAGAGTGGGGAAGACTGGAGTAAAGCACATTGTTTTAGATTGAATTTGGGCAGATTAGAGTGGGCAGATTGTTTTGGATTGGAGAAGATTGCTTTGGATTTGAGTGGGGCAGATTGGTTTGTATTGCAGAGGGGCAGAGTGGGCTGGGGCAGATTATTTTGGATTGGTGTGAGGCAGATTATTTTGGATTGGAGTGGGGCAAACTGGACTGGGGCAGTTTCTTTGGATTGGAGTGGGCAAGGTTGTTGTGGATTAGAGTGGGTGGATTATCGTGGATTGGAGTGGGGCAGATTGTTTTGGATTGGATTGGAGTAGGGTGGATTGGGGTGTTGTAGGGTGGATTGGATTGGGGTGAGGTGGATTCGATTGGAGAGGGGTAGATTGGACTGTGCTGGATTGGGATGGATTGGCGTGGGCTGGATTACAGTGGGATGGATTATGGTGGATTGGAGTAGGGTGAATTGGGATGGAGAGGGGTGGATTAGATTGGGGTGAGAAGGACTGAACTGGAGTAGAGTGGATTGGAGTGGTGCAGACTGTTTTGGATTGGAGTAGGGCAGATTGGAGTGGGGAAGAAAGTTTTGGATAGGAGTGGGGCTGATTGGAGTGGGGAGATTGGAGTGGGGAAGATTAGAGTGGGACAGATTGGAGTGGGGCAGATTGTTTTGGATTGGAGTGGAGCAGATTATTTTTGATTGAAGTGGGGCAAATTGAACTGGGGCAGATTGTAGTGGGGCAGATTGTTTGTGATTGGAGTGCGGCAGATTGGAGTAAGGCAGACTGTTTTGGATTGGAGTGAGACAGATTGTTTTGGACTGGAGTGAGGCAGAATGATTTTGATTGGAGTGGGGCAGATTGATTTTGATTGGAGTGGGCAGAATAGAGTGGTGCAGATTGTTTTGGATTGGAGTGGGGCAAATTGTTTTAGATTGTGTGGGGCAACTGGTTTTGTATTGGAGCTGGGCATTTGGGAGTTGGGTAGGCTGAAAGGCTACGAGTGTGGTGAATTGGATTAGGGTGAGTGTTTTGGATTGGAGTGGTTTGGATTGGAGTGGGGTGGATTCAGGTGTGCGATTATGTGTTCAAGCATAATTTTGAAATGTACACATGAGAAAGAAACAATATCACTTTGCAATATTTAGAACAAGATGATTGTCTTCTTTTCAGAACAGCACCTGCAAGCAAATACAAAAGAAAACATGAGTGCAAAGTGAGAAAAGAAGATTCGGCAAACTAAAAGAAATGAGTTAAGTATAGAAAATAAAGCTTTCCAATTTTGTTTGTTCTGCTGGGCATATTTTTGCCAGTCACACTCCTGTTTGCAGGTCACTAGAAAGAACAAATGAATACCTCAATCCCATTGGGAGCAGTGGACGGACAATGATTAAATTGAATCAGTCAGTGCTTGGTCCCTCCTCCATGGACAGGAATGGAAATAATGATATGCCTGCAGAGACCAATTATGAGGCTGTAAAAAAGAGTGGAACACAAGTCAACAATTGGCAAGCAACAGGCTGGCAGGCTCCATGCACTTTTCTATTTACAAGAGTGTCTCGCAACATTTCTTCTTATGGGTTTCTTTCTAATATGTGATAAATGGATGCTTTTTGTAGCACTACAAGTCCCATGATGCATGTTGGTTATGTTATGTTACAGAAGACATCTAATTTATATGCATATGTCTAAAGTTTGCAATGTGAGGTTCCATGAATGTTTGTTTGCATAAGAGTGTGTTCTATGCAATGCACTTTTGCATTCCCTTCCTTTAACATTTATTGAAGAAAAACCCATTTGATACCCATCAAGACCTATCTACAAATCCCTGTTATAGATAATCAGGGATTTATCAAGAAAGCAGCAAGAAATGTCTAGGAAGAATTGCTATTAAGCAGCATTTTGTTACTAAAATTATCTGGCTGAGCAATATATTTTTTCAAGTATTGCAGAGCAGGCAAGGCAGTGCTTCATTTGAGCCAGTGTGTTCCAGTGTTCACCAGCACTTAATTGTCAACACCGGCACTTATAACAGTTTACATGGTGGCTCTGTTCGTCTAAATTAGAGATGAACACAACATGAACTGTTTAGTAATTAAATACACATTAAAAATGACTGTTACCTTCTGACCAAGCGATTCTTATAGCTTTCGGGCGTGGAATAGTCTGAACTTTCATACTTGTATGGTGTGATGGTTAGTAGTTGTCTTGGTTCTGTCATTGGTGGTGCTGGCAGGGGTAAGAGATAGTGTAAGCTGCAATGGTCTCCTGGCAAAGGCCCTGACACCTATGTTTTTTACAAATTAAGCACGGAGGCAGGGTGTCAGCAACAGGCATAAAACTAGCCCGGTACCTCAGGAATCAATGGCAGGCAAATGGTATGTTCCCAGGTCAACTAGAAGGGTGACATGGACAAATCATGTTACCACTGGGTAATGATTACCTGGATTGAAAAGTGGAAGATGTGGTTGAATAGGATTAACAAAATTGGATTTTGGGCACAAAGCATTTTAAACCATTCAGGTGTGCACAAGCAACCAGTCTCCCCTTGGGTGGTGGAAACATGATCGCATATACTGGAGCATTGTGACACTACATCACTTCTTTGCTGACCTCTGCACATGTGAATATGCAGTGGGTGGACAGGTTCCCAAAATCAAGGGTGGGCAAAGTTGGAAAGGTTCATGGACTTTATTGTGGTCTTTTAAAACTTCCCAACTTCCAGTTTGCAAAGTTTTGCGTTTTGGCGACAGCCTATTGAAAATAGTGACTTTTGTTACAACTTATGATATACCCTTATCAACCTCTAAAACAACTGGTTCTGCTTAAGGTATGTTTTGCAGAAGACAATAGCCTTTATTTGAAGTGTGGTGTTAATTCCAGTGTCCGGCAAAAATGTTCTTGTGCTTAGCTTCAGATTCCAAGTTGGAGGCAAGTTTTTCATAGATCAATGACTTTTTCTCAGGCAAATCCCTCCAAGTATTACCTGGAGAAATGTATGTGGGGATAACAGGCAGGAAAGGGGACATTCTGTGCAGTAAAATCTAAACTGCGTGTTAGCCCTCCTTGAGGCCTGTGAACTCAGAATGGATAGGTAAGACCACCAGGAGTAACACCAAGACCTTCCAGTAACATTACTTCCTTGGGGTGGTTTTATTGCGAGATTAACACAACCAGATGGGAACAATTCTCTCCATGTTTTCTACCTCTGCAATGGTATTGCAGCATAACATTCATGTAGTTCTTACTTTTTACTACCTCTATATGGGCTACTGACGCACTTGTACATCAGTGGCATCCTACACCAGTGGCATCCTACACCATGTAGGGTGTATGGTTGGAAGAGTGTAATCTTTGCTTCTATCCTACGTGCAAAGGGGCATATTTATACTCTGTTTGCGCCGGATTTGCATCGTTTTTTTTTACGCAAATCAGACGAAAAAAAAACTCCATATTTATACTTTGACGTTAGACCCGTCTAGCGCCAAAGATCTTGGAGTTTGCGTCATTTTTTTGCGTGGACACCTTCCTTGCGTTAATGATATGCAAGGTAGGCGTTCCCTTCTAAAAAATGACTCCGAGGCATGTGCGCCGTATTTATACTCCCGGGCAAAAATGACGCCCAGGAGTGGGCGGGTCAAAAAAAATGGCGTTCATTTGCGGTTTATAGTTGGTAAGTTGGCAGCTTTGATCAGATCTGTGGATAGATAGATAGATAGATAGATAGATAGATAGATAGATAGATAGATAGATAGATAGATAGATAGGTATAAGTTGGAAGCAGAAAAGTCAGAACATCTGTTGAATGCTATTGTGAGTTGTGAAGAAGTGGTCACATGATGTAGTTAGTTGGGACCTAAGTAACAAACTATATTAGAGTCTTTCAATGGCCCGCCGTATGTGACATATCTTTTATGTTATTCCGTGTCTTTTCGAATGGTGATAGGTGGTTTGCTGCTGTAGACTTGTACAGTATTGGGTGATAGACATGACCTGTGGCAGCTCTGTTTTACGTGATTATAAAAGGACTAAGCACTATAAGGGAATTTTTATGAAGCCTGTTTGAAACACAATTGACTGCACAATCACTGATGGTAACAGAATAAGATTATTACGGACCAAGAGGGTTATGTATGAATCTACATCACTATATAACACCCAAGGTAGACACATGGTAGCTCTTCGTAAGGTACATGGATACAGAAAGCTATTAGAGTGTTTGCCAATATAAGGGGAATGTTTGGATTGGGTTGTTGCATGCTCGTGGAGTGTAGATTGTACTTGGAGGAGCGATTGTTATTTTTTGTTCTATCTCAGGGTTATGGCACGCATTAGTTGCTTTGTAAGCAGCCATATGTGCGCCGCCCTTGTGAACTGTATGTCCTCCTGGATGCTTTGTACGTTGCCAGGTAGTAAGATTCAGAGCTGTGTACTATAGTACATGAAAAGGCAAAATCTGCATATAATTCCCATCATAATGGTATTATGCAAATAAACAAGCAGTGTTAGTCACACACTAAGAGTTGTGTTGAGTATGGAAGCTTTCTTTTGAAATCATATTTAATTTGCTAAAATGGTGTGCTGAGCTAAAACCTAACTTTGGCAAAGGCAAACTGGAAAGCTTTGCACACTGTAACAAAGGTGAAAAACAGGAACTTTGCAAGACTTTCAGGCTTGGCCATCACTGATAGCAGAGACAACCTCATGCCCCAGGTGCCCAGCTTTTCAAGAACATTATCGAAATATCCAAAAACTTTATATTAGTGCACCACTTTGGAACATTTTAATGAATTTCACCCTGAAGAATGCACCTTTACCTTCTGTGGCCTTCAACGACTTAAAGCACTCCCCAGAGGGGGCAACTTAAAACTACGATTACATGAAGAAGAAAGTCGTTTGATCATTCTTTATGACACAGTCTTTCATGGTCTCAACAAAGATTCAGAATGGTATTATTGGTTGAAGTAATCTTTTGAAAGTGACTTTATAATGCCTTTTTCCATTCATTTACTTTGTTTACTATGAATGTTATTCCATGTAATCGCAGATGTTTACTGACCTTTTTAGCAAAATAATTGAAGACAGTCACCCTATAAGAGAAGGACTGATTTTTGACTAAATCTGAGTATTAACTAGTAATATTTGCATACCTTTTCATTTTGACATAAGCTCTTTGGAAATAGCTATAATTCTTTCATGTATTAGAATTACACACGGAAACACTTTGATATAGAATGCCCTTTGAAATCTGTCGCTCTCATATTATCTCACTAACATGTAATATGACTTGTCGTTTCTTCCTTTCTGACGTTTTGCAATTATTTGTACAATTGTTATTCTTTTTTCCCAGTGCAATTTCCTTTTCTTTTACGTGTTCTAGTACATCATTTTCGATTTCCAAGATGGCGGCACCCGTCTCTTCTTTTCCTTTCTTTAACAAACATAAAGAAAGGACCAAAGCGCATACTTTGTATATTTACAGATCACCCGTCTCATCAGCACATTCCCTAAAAAGGCGACGGGTGAGACTTTCAAGATGGCGGTGCCCGTTCTTTCTTCCTTTCCCTCTCCTCTTTTCAATAAACATAAAGATAGGACTCACGCTCTGAGCTTCAAAATATAAGAACACTCGTTCAGTCAGCACCTTCCTTATAATGGCGACGGATGCGACTGACTGAACCTCCCTGGACAAGCTATTTTAGCTGCTAAACGGGTAAGCCATGATCTTGCAGTATTAACGCTATGAGAGAGTCTTTTCTTTTTCTTCCTTTTTTTGTGGACATCATATAGCTGAAACTTGTTTATGCCTCATGTTACTAGAGAGGCCTTGCTCACGGGTATTTATACATTCCTGAACTTTATCATTAATACATATTAGCCCACATTTTCTGTAAAAATGTTGTTTCGCTTAAGTATAATTTTCCTAAATCTTCAATGCGTTTGAGGATACATTTTTCTTTTAAATTGTTGTTTGTTCTTTTTGATAGCCTCTGGTACTCTCATACAAAAGTTACATGTTACTTTCCCATGTTCTTATTTACAGATTGTTTGTTTTGTCAATATTACTCAGTTCATTACTAGAAGCAAAAATGTATTACAATTATGGTATTTTACTTACCTGAGGGACCTATCCTAGTGTTTGGACTAATGTACCACTTTTACTTTTGGTTGTTTTTGGTTGAATATAACTAACTAGCACTAGAATTTTTTCTTTCTAACTGTCACGGTGCCTGCACCATCATTTAGCCTTATATCTTTATCACTTAATGCACTCTTTTTTTATTTAGACCATATGTATTTCATTCTTTTGTTCTCTTAATTTCTACCCTGGATATCCTAATTTGATCACTTGTCCCTTTGACCCTTTTTCTATGCCTACAGTCTGGAATGGATCTATGCTACTGCATCACTACTGCATGGGTTCTTAAATCTATCTTTCCCATGGATAGAATCTCACAGATAAGACAGCAGGTAGGTGTAATTATTCCTTCAAGAACTTTGGGCCTTCACCTTCTTGGTGCTTCTCAATCTCTAGACTTTAATGTCTTCTCTCAATACCATCCTTAATTTCACTCCATCTCATTTTCCACAGCCTTGAGAAAGCCCTGGTTAATGCACCCCATAGGGCGAAACACGCGCTGGCTGAGTATCTACTTTGTTCCACGCTTCATCTACTTGCTGTAAAAATATGAAGCCTTTTACTTTTGTCTAATAAACTTTAAATTGGATCACATATCCTGGAGTATTTTTCCAATTCCTTGAGGAACTAAATGGATAACTGGCAATTGGATGCCCTCAAATTATTGACACTTAAGTGGGAACCTACCATATATTAGTAAGCCCAGCTTTGTAGGTCCTGCGTGCTGGTTCACTTAAAGTTATTTATATATTTTTAAATGAAAGCAAACCTGCAGTGTTCATTAAGGTAAAGATAGGTTACATGACCATAACACTAGATGGCATGTTTTGTCTTTCCCTGACGTACATTGTTTAATACTTAGAAAAAGGTTCTTCTGGCACCTGGCAAAAACCGACAAAGCATCAAGAGGGCCCATCAATATGAGTTTGTTGTAACTCGCGCAAAAAACTTCTATCAAGTCTGCTTCCTGGGTGCTGATTTTTTTTTTTGCAATTTCAGAGATTGCCTTATCTCTGGAACTGGGCATCTTTTCTATGCACTCCTGGGGAGAGTTTACTGAGCATTGCTGAAATTGATATCATTGGAAGTCAGCATGAAATGGACATATTGTGAATGCTGAATCTCTGTAAATATGCGCTTTACGACAGTAACAGGTGAATTGTCACATTGTAGCAAAACACATCTGAATAACCCTGACTAAGGCATGAATTTAGAACGTGTAAACTGAAGTATCTGAAATCTGCGTTTTGTTGTGGGCAGTGGTGCAGTTCTTGGCAGATGCTGGCTTCTAATGGCTTGTCAGGGGTTTTATTCAGGAATCAGAGTAAAAAAATTTACATCCAGCCCCTTGTGTTTTCCGCTCTGCAGAGAGCATTTGTCAGCCAGGAGAAGCAGGAACAGGCGGCTGCTCTGTCTTTTACCTTCAGTGAAACGGAAGACATTTTATCCATATTCTTTTGTCTGTCAGGAGTTGTGCGCCCAAGGCCCTCACAGGAGTTGTTGAAGCACCGTTTTTTATAATCGATCCAGGTTTGCGGCACCGCAGGCCCTGCAACTCCGGATACATCATGGAGGAAGACAGAGAGACCCCAGACGTATCAAGAAGGTTTGCAGAAACCAACGTAGTCATTTATCCTAATGCAAAAAATATAAGTGCTATTCGTGCTCTTCGAAGATAATAAGGGCATCTGTGTGATGGAGTCAATAAATGACTGTTGAAATTGACATAATTTGCTGTTGCGAAATTATGGGGAATTTCTGCAAAATTACGCATATAATGCAAATCTGCCATTTCTCTGTATTTCAGTGCGAAATGTCCCCCGAATTCAATGAACAGCCGCTTGTGTTCTGTTTTCAATGGCATCCTTTTTGAAACCAGGCATTGAAAGGAAAAATGTTGTAATTTCTCCTTTCTTTTCCTGCTTTGCATACATACTGCACTGTGCAGCACACCTACAAAGTAGGAAACATTTTGGAAGTGATGCTATACCCTCACACACACCCTTGCACTAATGTGTGGAAACGCGTCCCGTCCTAGATAATTTAATTTGTCTGGGACTCGTTTTAGGCCAATGAATCTTTTGACCCTGATTGGGGACACCTTAAGACGAGATATCTAATCAACATGTCAATCAAAGATCAATAACCTCATCCATATTTACAATAGCAAATCAATCAAAATGGTTAATGACATTAATAAGGGTCAGAACGCACCATGACCTTTCAGTCATGAATAACCACACGGAATGTAGTAAGATTTATGATATTTATTCACTATTGATTACACTCTACTAGCAAGTTTATTAGTCTCAAAACCATAAAACACATTAGCACTGTCACAATATGGCAACTCGATTAAGACTTCATCAAAGCAAAGATCATAAACATTAGAACAAAGCATGACGTCAACATGGATTAATTTTAGCTGAGTATCATTGGCGCATTATTCAACAAAGCATAGATTCAGTCATTTGTCTACTTGCGTCCGTTCAGTGAACCCCTCAACTAACCTCGAATTGGCATTAGCATGTTGGGCCTCATGCAAAAAATTTTAGCAACACGAATTTAGAAAACATCTAACTATGGTCTCTATCAAAGAAGCAGTTGGTATCTAGAAAGGAAAGGCAAACAGACAATTACAATCTCATTCTCATATAGTTACCCTCCGTAATGGGTCAGCATACAGAGTCAGTCTTCGTCCTCACGACATCTCTCTGATTCGCCATCAGCCAGGAAACACAGCAAAGTTCAGCAAGACAGGCAATATGGGACACTTCCCTCATAAGGAGGAAAAGTATGAATTGGGCAGGACAAATATAAAGATAGTTCGAGGAATCAAACAGCAAAGTCAGAGTGACAAAGTGGCTAGGTGATAGCAAAAGGCACGTAATGGCAGTGGCAAAAGGTGTCTCGGAATGGCATATAATGGCTGATTTCTCCTTGTGACACACGATTATATCAATGTTGCTGTACAGTCCCCTAATTTCCAATTGGGCAAATTGTGGTGCATCATTATCTCCATCCAATAATCAGGTAGTCACCTCATTAGGATTGTCACTTTAGAACAGTTCTCACGTAGTTTATTGGCTCCTGTAATTGACATCTCCAACGGGTAGAATGTCAGGTACAAAGTTTTTATTCTCTCAGGCTCAGTCAGTAGTTCCATTGTCTTTACCAGTTCAGGCGACCTTGTACCTGTTGCAAGTTTACACTGTTGCATTCAGCAAGAATGTCTCCTTGAGCAAGTTGGGTCTCATGAGAAAGAATTTACTACGGTTACACGTCTCCTAGCTTCTGGAAAAGTACGGCTACATGTCCTTCAGCAAGGCTGCACATTGCACATTAGAAAAACACATTTAATATGAAACCGGGCAGCTAGGCCCCTACTCATGCTAACTAAGGCCTAGTAATTCATTTTAGAAAAACCTTAACATACAACTCTAAATGCTAATACAGAATCATACATTAGTACACTAATAATTAATTATCAGTCAATTTCATTAATCATCGTATATATTGGTGGCCACTCCCCGTGGGCACATTTCACACACATGTTAAAAGCGCATTAATACATTTTCTATGCGGCATCATTATACTTTAATTTGCAACCATTTCATGTTAATTTTAATTCTAAAAAGCTACACTCCAACATGCGCAAAGGTGTGTGCATGGCACATGGCAGCTGAAATCAGCGCCAGGACTAAGGAAATGGGAGGAGAGAGCCATATCTCTGCAGTCATGGCGCTCTCCTGCTCCCTCTTTCTTGCTCAACGAAGTACAGATTTTTTGGCTGCTGCACTGCGTTGCCAGGAAGGATGGCAAATCTGCCCCAAAATTCCTGAGGTTGAGTGAAATCCACTTCCATAATTACAATTTCGCTTGGACCAATAAGTGAAAACAATTGTAAATAAAAGTAATTACAAAATTACATATACTTTTTTCAGTTTAATAACAATCTTACATTTAAACAACAACATTAATATTAAAAGGTTTTAAATAATTAAATGTAATAATAAATTGTTTAACTTTTAATCAAGTTTACTAAATACTAAATGAAAATAAAAACAAAAAATTCCTGACGCTGCCTGAATTACACTGGCATATTACATTTTCGCACATTTTCGCCAAGAACAATAAGGGGAACAATGGTTAATAAAAGTATTAAAGAAAAAAATATATATATATTTATATATTTATTTATATATATATATATATATATATATATATATATATACATATATATGTATATATATATATATATATATTGTTTCACGTTAATAATATTCTTACATTTAAAAAAATGAAAATAATATTAAATATTTAAATATAATAATGACATGTTTAACTTTTAATTATGTATACTAAATATTGAATGAAATTAAAAATGTTAGGGAAGGTGAATAATTTTTAAATTACTGCTTTAAAAGTATTTATAAATGTTCTTAATAAATTATCTTATTAGTTAATACACATTTAGTTTTATGAGGCAATGTGCTCTATTTTTTAAATATTTTCTGATAATAAATATTTGAAATTATTTTACATTTATATTATTCATTAAAATATGTAACTATGTTTTAAAAACGTAACGTATTTTAAAAAACTTTCTCTACACTTTCCCATAAGGAAATAAGAAGATCTCCATATTCATGGTGGTGGTTTCCACCTCTGAGGTGAACATGTCCACCAACAACACAGAATGTAAACTATAGGAAAAAAACTACCTGTAGTGACTTTAGGATTGCTAACTCATTCAAGAAGGCTCCTACTCACAATGGAGTGGGTGGAGCTATGTAACCCTACACCATTTGGAAACTATGAGTGGCAAATAAATTGATAGTTACATCTTGGTCTAGTAGTAACTATACATATGTAAATTTATCTTTGTGAATTAGGCCCATACAGGGAAAAAGGGTTAACTTTAAGGATTATTGAAGCAAAAATAAAGGTATTAAGAATTGCTCTACGTAGAGCAGTCTATTTTCTCTGCTGTTCCCAACACTGCATTTTCAACTGACTCACAGTGCAGTTGACAGACCAAATAATCTCACAGTCTAGACTGCTTTGGCAAACTATGCAGGGTAAGCACAAATATACCACCTTAACTTAAATGATCCTTTGATAGATGTTCTCAGAAGCATACTTCCAAAGGGACAGAGGAATCCTCCGTGAAACAATGTATTGTAACAGTTTTTTGTTTTTACATTGTATTGTTTTGTATAGTGATGTATTGTATTGTACTTTATTGTAATGCAGTATTTGTATAGCACTTACAACCCCTACATGGGGCACTGTAGCACTTACCAAAATGGGTCACAAGCTAAACCATCTACGGTATGTGTTTGCAAGGGTTTTGACTCTGATTTGTGATCCGATGTGGGAAGTATTTATATGTCATTTTTGATGACCACCCAGGTGCTTTTATCATGCTATTGGACACAGCGCGTAGGAGTGTGGTGGTTGATGAGATGTGAGAGTGGCGTGAGGACCTTTTGGACCCAAGTTTGTTGCCCCTGTTTTTAGCTTAATTTTCTATTTCATATTTTATGCATTTTAGCTGCACTGCTTTTACCAATGGTAATTCCCACACATTTCTTTGATGGTATTTTTTTAGGAATATAATCAGTACTTTCTGTTCAAGGCTAGGAGTACTGTACATGATATCCTAGTTCTTGTGTTGCCCATTCAAGAGACTGCTTCTAATACCTAGACACAGTTTTGCATCAGAGCTATGCTTCCAACACAGTATGGGTTTATTATATAAATGGTGCTCTGACCCGGAAGGGGCAGATGGCACTCCAGCCACAACTGTCCTGGGACGAATGCTGTGTTTGTCATGCAGCCCTGCTGGCACTAATCTACCAGCTTCCAAGAATATTGCCATCAACACCACAGACCAATTCCTGATACTGTTTTCGGGTACAGGGCTAAGGCTTATCCCTTAGATTGGGGCAGGCAGAGGGTACACCTGCTTTGCTCTCAGCATAGTCTTAGGGTTAGGTAGAAACTGCTAGAACTTCAAGAACACATTTACAATGGTTGGATTATTCATTGTCTTCACCATTTTAAAAGCACTGCAGAGTTCCTTGTATCGGAAACAGTTTTCAGGCCACGATAACTGTGCCAACATAACTCTGGTGATTAATGTACCTGCTGGAGAGAGATCAGGGTTTTTTCCAATGACAGTGTTGACTGATCTAGGATAGCACAGAGGGTTAATATGCCTACTGCATAGAACATGTACTATGCAGCTCACAGAACATTATTATATGTGCATAGCTCAGTGGGATACTGCTTTTGACACATAGCTCAAATCTAGCACAGTGAGCTATGAACTGTCATCAAAGAGCTGCATGGAAAATGCATAGTACAGGTTAGAAAGTTATGTTTTTTCCCAGTCTTTGATTATCCTAATTTACCTAAAAACAGTTTGTTTGGGGAGAAGTAAATTGTTATTAGTAAAGTCAACCCTAACCACCATGTTACAATCTAAATCTTGAGTTTATAGTTCCCAAGACCAAGCACTCTCAAAAAATGCCTACCAGTATGGATGACATGTGAATCCTACACCTTGTAGTCCCCTTTGTCAACATTTCTTATACATTGATTTACACACGTATGGTTCATTGTCTCTATATGTCTGTGTGATGTAAAGCGTTTCAACACCCTACGCTCGTAAGACAGTTGCTATAAAAGAAATGAAATACAGGTGAGGGAGGAGCTTCTGGAGAGATGAAAGGCACAGTGAGAGGTTATGGTGAAGGAATCATTGAAGAACCCCAGTAAAGATTGTAGTATTCTAGTGCACCGTAAGCTCATCTTTTACTATGCTTTAAGTACTAACACAATTGAATATATAATATAAAACGTGTTGTAGAATGAATAATGTTTGCCTTTTTTCCCAACTTTTCTTGCGAGGGAACCACCTAAGCCACTCTGTAATGGTTAGGCATGCACTCTATTGGGGCTGGTTTGACTAAATTTGTCAGGGATGCTTTGGGTTTCCAGTATAGCCCTGTATGGACTGATGCTAGTCCTTGGAATTCAAGGTACTAGAACTGCGATTTTGCAACTGCGTGTTGGTTGCAAATACAACGCTACATCTTCATTAGTCAAGTAAAATTGCATCATGAGGCCGATCCTCCACAGTAGACTTCGAGGACTCGTGGGTAGTTCCCTATCCCCTCTCACTAGCATACATGAAATTCCTCTTAAAGTGTTGAACAACATCAACATTGTTTCCCCTAAATTGGGGAGGGTGGAGAATGAACTTCTGTTGATTCCAGTTAGTGCTACAAACACAAGAAATGCACCAGACATAAGTCTACAGTTCTCTACTACTTCTCAAAGCAAATGAGTTGTTTATGATGGACCAACTTTAGAGGCATCTATTAGCTCCCTTTCACTGGCTGCATCTGCTGTCATCACACAGACTGCTTCAGGGTACTTTGTGAACATTGATTACTTCAATTCAGATTCAACTACCACTTCTTTTCATGGTGTATGTAAGTTTTTTCACTGGCTTAAACATGCTTATCTGATCCATCCATGGTCCTCTTTGTGGATTATACTTGCCTAATTTGCTCTCTTCCTGCAGATTGGATTTGCGACTGTTTTCTTCATGCATGCAAACGTGCATTATTTTTTTCAATGATCTGCTGTTTAACTGGTGAATGAGGTATTAAAGCCTCATTTTTCTTCTTACAAAGTGTGAATAGACTTTTTCCCTGGTGAACATTTCAGCCATTCCAGTTCTTGTTGGGATTGTTTGGGGTAAGGTTCTATATGATATTTTTAGTCCCACATACACTACTCAAATTCCATATGCTTTTAAGGTTGCAATGGATGATATGATCACACCAGGTGTATCTCATGATTGGGATGTTAAAACAGGTTTTTCAAGGCTTCAGTGCTTTCTGAGCTTGAATATTACACTGTGAAGATATGTACATGAACTCAGCTAATTACAGGGAAATATTGTGTTACCATCATTATGCAACACATTTGGGGGTGGCTACCACAGTGGCCAAATTAAACATTGCATCCCACTTGAGAGCTCCTGAGCCCCCTTTATTGCCCCAGTGGCATTGTGGAGTGGACTGGTGTGTGCAGTAGGGAAAAATGAGGCTGTCCTTCCAAGCATGAACGGATTTGGGGTAAATGGATGGAACACTTTGGATTGATTCTGCCACTGTAATTCAGTTTGTAGGATGCCTATTCACAGGTCCTGCTCGCTACACTGTGACTGGCTGTACTACTTGTATTCAAACTGCAAAGTTACCTGTTGCATTTTCATAACTATCTGTGATGCACTTTATGTATTGAAAACTAATACAATTAGATTACATCCATTTCCCGACCTTACCAGTATGGAGTTACACAACATACTTAAACAAATTCACATATTTTTATGGGCATGATACTTCAGATCCTGTATCTTACTACTGTAAACTACCAGCAACAAAAGCAATGAAAAAATTGGTGACTGTTACTAAATTAACTTAATCAAATTAATTTGTTTCCCAACTAGCCACTAACGGCTCTGGATATTGGAACAAATAATTTAAAATCGGTTTGGGGAACAAAGGATTGGCAAGTGCAAGGCACAGATGATTTATTCAAAGTGTGTCTGACTCCATTACAGGTGACTTTCTGAATGACACAGTTCTGCAGACTACTTGCCTAGGTTCAGAAAAAAGTTAAAGAAATTAACATGGCCAGTATCCCGTCAATTGCATGTTTTGACAATTGGCAAAGTTTGGTAAATCACACAGAAGATCAGCTCAAACGTATGGTTCAGAATGGTACATTTCATTTGTCGCTTTCAAGTCCCAACGGGTGAATATTATGGCCAGTGGACAGAAATGGTTGCATTGCATGTTTTATAAACTCCACGCAGGGTTTTAAAGCATGCAGACCGGACACTTATTTTATCAAGACACAACCACAGGGGTGTCACTACTTACAGTGTAGGAAAGTTATGTCAGCAATGGATATAACATTTCACTTTGTCAGCTGTAAAAGAGCACCTCTCCCTTCTCTCTGATGATATGGATCTACAACACTTTAGTTCCTAGACCACCACGCTACAAAAGATTCTTGAACGCCATTTACAATAAACTTTGGAAGCTTTCTCAAATGGAAGCTGCTGTGTATTTAAGGCAAATAGATAATGCTAATATGGAGAAAGCATTGAAGGAATGAATATATTTTCTACTCATATTTACATACTAAACAACATTGTCCCCTCTGCAATTGGCATCATACAAAATGACATCTTTTTTACAGCATGGACAGAGTCAACGTAGATCTATAATGCAGTTGAGTTGGGTATTGCAAGTTCTTAAATGGAACCGTGTGCCCTGCAAGCATGTAAAGTCAAAAGAGTTGTTCTTGCCTTTCAATTTAATATGCAGACAGCAGACAATGGCAAAGAAGGATGCAGCACATACCCTGCTTAACATAGAAAGTTTAGTAAAGTTGCCATTCACAGTGGCAGAAACGCCATCAGCAGTATGGCTAATACACTGAGTTATCTCTCTGCCAATATCTATGTTTCAGTTCACATCATGTTTAAAACATTTTCCAGTAGGCAGATTTGAGGCTTTAGGGGAAATATTTATACACAAGGTGTGAGAATTACCTTTTGATTACAAATGTATGACTGGAGAAAAGGAAGACTTTCTCAGTAGAAGTGATTGTGAAACTTCTGTAAGCCATGCAATGATTTGTAAACAGGTGACATTGCACGGAGTATGTAATGCGTCCATGGCAAAGCTGGCTTGTTACTTGAAGGGATTTACCATCTCATTGACTCATCCTGTGTTTCAGTTACTTGTGGGCTGAAGTTACCAGATGCTGAATGATCAAAACTGTTGTGGGATGAAAGAAGGTGTCCCTTATGTAGTTTCTGTTTCTCAAATAATGGCCAGCTGGGGCAATGTACTTTTTTCTTTCACTCATTAGATTAGGGCAGCGAGTTTGTGGCTTTCCATTCCTACCTTTAATGTTAGCTTTCACAAACTAAACAGACTGAAAGCACCATTGTGTCAGAAACACATGGTGCTTACATCTGTCCATGAAAACTTCGAATTGCAAGTTGCAAGGTCATCCTCTGAAATAAAGTGTCTTTTGATTTCCAATTTTCAAAGCCACTTTGGTGTACTTGCAAGTTGAATCTTTAATGCTTATAACATCAGGATGTTGTACGGGTTTGGTTTTGTCAGCACCTTCTAGACTGTTTTTGAAGTGATTCCATCTTTTATACACTCCTTGCTTTTGGGTGTATTTGGAGGCATGCCACTTGAATTGTCGTTACTTGGTGGTGTTCTGCTACTTCTCTTTCTGCTCCACAATGGATGTCCCATTTCAAAGCCAAACAATAATGGAACTACCACACCTCCAGCTGGGACTTGAATGCACAATATAGTACTTTGCAGTCCCTTTGTTGGAGGAACAAAATGCCAACTGGTCTTTGTCTTTTTGACCAATATGGTTCTGTTAGGTACAGCCTGTGTTCCGCTGTCTTCGGTGCCCTTTCAAGTGTGTTCTGAATATTTGTCTTGCAACACATATGATACTATCGACGGACATGTATCTGCTAATGTTCCAGTTGAGGGCTCATTTACAGAGTTGTATTATCTGACTACAATTGCTCCAGGTTGCTTTTAATGAGCCATCTTTCATGGATTTGAATGCTACGGCTCCAGGATTCCCTCCTTGCTGGCATTGCACAGGATGCTGCTACCTCGGTGAAGGCTGAGGCTCTGGATCATGTCTGTTCCTTTGACTTACTCACTGGAGTTTTCGGGGGTTCTGTCGTCTGCAGATGAGGGTTCTGTATTCTATTACTACTGACATCATGGATGTCTCCACTGATTCTGACTTTTAAATTTGGCCCTTGTTTTTAATACAAATTAACATGTTCTAATTGGTTTATTTTTATGACTTGTTTGCTCTGCTTGTTGGTGTGAACATCTTAATCTTTTTAGCCTTTTGTATGAAAATGTCTCAGTTGGCATGGTTACCCCCTAACCTTTTGCCTTTTGTTGATGCTAGTTATGATTGAAAGTGTGCTGGGACCCTGCTAACTAGGCCCCAGCACCGGTGTTCTTTCCCTAAACTGTACCTTTTGTCTCCACAATTGGCACAGCCCTGGCACACAGATACGTCCCTTGTAAATGGTACCCCTGGTACCAAGGGCCCTGTGGCCAGGGAAGGTCTCTAAGGGCTGCAGCATGTATTATACCACCCTGGGGACCCCTCACTCAGCAGATGCACACTGCCTCACAGATTGTGTGTGCTGGTGGGGAGAAAAAGACTCAATCGACATGGCACTCTCCTCAGAGTGCCATGCCCACAGCCCCCTGCCTGCGGCATAGCTATGTCACCCGTCTAGCAGGCCTTACAGCCCTAAGGCAGGGTGCACTATACCACAGGTGAGGGCATAGTTGCATGAGCACTATGCCCCTACAGTGACTAAGCCAATTCTTAGACATTGTAAGTGCAGAGAAGCCATAAAGAGTATATGGTCCAGGAGTTTGTCAAACCCGAACTCCACAGTTCCTTAATGGCTAAACTGAATACTGGGAAGTTTGATATCAAACTTCTCAGCACAATAAATCTGATGCTAGTGTAGGATTTATTGAGAAATGCACACAGAGGGCATCTTAGAGATGCCCCATGTATACCAGTCCAACTACTGGTGCTAGGCTGACCAGTTTCAGCCAGCCTGCCACTTCCAGACTGGGTTCTCACCACATGGGGTGAGTGCCTTTGTCACTCTGTGGCCAGGAACAAAGCCTGTACTGGGTGGAGGTGCTTCACACCTCCCCCTGCAGGAACTGTAACACCTGGCGGTGAGGCTCAAAGACTCAAGCCTGGTGTTACAGCGCCCCAGGGCACTCCAGCTAGTGGAGATAGCGCCTCTCGGACACAGCCCCCCCCCCCCATTTGGCGGTGTTAGACTTTTCATCCTTGGTGTGGTCTCCCTTAACTTTTTGCCTCTGTTTCCCAGGTTGTTGATGTGTGCTGGACTCCGATTTTGCTGTTTTTGTTACTCTGGGCACTTTGCCACTGCTAACCAGTGCTAAAGTGCAAGTGCTCCTTTACAAAATGTGTATGTAATTGGCTTATCCATGATTGGCATATTTGATTTATTAGTAAGTCCCTAGTACAGTGCAGTACAGTGCGCTAGAGGTGCCCAGGGCCTGTAAATCAAATGCTACTAGTGAGCCTGCAGCACTATTTGTGACACCCACATAAGTAGCTCTGTAATCATGCCTCAGACCTGCCACTGCAGTGTCTGTGTGTGCAGTTTTAACTGTAAATTCGACGTGGCAAGTGTACCCACTTGCCAGGCCTAAACCTTCCCTTTTCTTATATGTCAGACACCCCTAAGGTAGGCCCTAGGTAGCCCAAAGGGCAGGGTGCAGGGTATGGTTAAGGTAGGACATATAGTAATGTTTTTTATATGTCCTGACAGTGAAATATTGCTAAATTCGCTTTTCACTGTTGCAAGGTCTGTCCCTCGCATAGTTTAACATGGACGCTACCTATAAATCTGATTAAAGTGTACATTCCCTTTGGGAGCAGATGGACATGTGGAGTTTGGGGTCTCTGAGCCACAATTTAAAAATACATAAAGCTGATTTTGAGATTGTGTGTTTGAAAATGCCAATTTTAGAAAGTGAGCATTTTCTTGCTTATACCATTTCTGTGACTCTTCCTGTTGGTGGATTCCCTGTCTAAGTCATTTTGACAGTTGGGCTGGTTGCACCTCACACTAGACAGTGACACAAAGGGAGCTGGGGTGTAATCTGCATTTCCTGATGAGCCATTGGTGCTAGGAGGGTGGGGAGGAGTGGTCACTCACACCTGAAAGGGCTGTGCCTGCCCTCACACAATGCAGTCCTAAACCCCATGGTGAGTGTCTGGGGCCTGGCCTGGGCAAGGCAGGATTTCACATTCAAAAGGGACTTTACTTTGAAGTAGGCCTACTTCAGAGGAGAAATTGGGTATAAGAAGGGCACCCAAAACCACAGACTCTAGAACACTTCTATAAACCAAGAGGAACCTCTGCCTGGAGAAGAGCTGAAGAGCTGAGGAAGAAGAGCTGCCCTGCCTGTGACTGTGCTTTGTGGACCTATCCTGCAGTTGCTGCTTCTGCCAGAGTAAGAGGGCAAAGACTGGACTTTGTATGCCTTCGATCTTGAGAAGAATTCTGATTTAGAGCTTGCCTCCTGTTTTTTGAAGTCTCAGGGACAGCAAATACTTCTCTCTGCCAGCACCTGGAGTCTCTGGAGAGACTCCTGCTCTGCCCTGTGGTGCCCATCCAGTTCCTGGGACCCTGAAAGGAGAAGCTGGCAGATTAAGAGGAAGAAATCCCCGCACAGAGCGCCGTGTAGGGAAAAGATCAACACAAATCCGATCTGCGGCTGAAGAATCGACACGCCGCCGGCTCCGCAGATGAAAATCGACACTCGCTGGAAACATGACCAAAGAATTGACACACAGAGCTGGAGAAATGACCCGCAGCGTGGCTGACGTAGGCTGGGCGATCGCAACCCGGGCTGCGTGGTTTTCGGATCATCATGCAGCTGGATTTCCGACGCCAGCACTGCTGGGGGTGTAAAAACAACACAAGGCCTACCCGGACCGGAGAGTGCTGACCGGATCGATGCATCACTCTCCTGCGGAGAGAAGGAACGACGTGCCCTGACCCGACGAAAGGAGAAACAACGCAAGGTCTCACTTGTGAGTGAAATTGACGCATTGCAAGCCCTTTTTGACGCACACGTGCCCATGCAGGGTTATTTGTGACGCACCAAAGGTACACTTTCAGAATAACAGTTTTAGTGTGAGTTTTAAACTACATAAAGGCTCTTTTTGCTTTTTAATTGATATTGTGTATTGTGGATTTTTGTCATTTTGGTTTTGGATAAATATTTCATATTTTACTAAACCTGTGTTGTGTCATTTTGTAGTGTTTTCATTAAGTTACTGTGGGTGTTGGTACAAATACTTTACACCTAGCACTCTGAAGTTAAGCCTACTGCTCTGCCAAGCTACCAAGGGGATAAACAGGAGTTAGCAGAAGGTGATTCTCTTTTACCCTGACTAGAGTGATGGTCCTTGCTTGAACAGGTGGTAACCTAACTGTCAACCAAAGACCCGTTTCTAACAGGCGGCAAGTCCGGAGGCCATAATGAGAAAAACAAGGAGGAGTCACCCTCCAGTCAGAACAGCCCCTAAGGTGTCCTGAGCTGAGGTGACCCCTGCCTTAGGAAATCCTTCATCTTGTTTTGGAGGATTCCCCCCAATAGTATTAGGGATGTGCCCCCTCCCCACAGGGAGGAGGCACAAAGAGGGTGTAGCCACCCTCAAGGATAGTTGCCATTGGCTACTGCCCCCCAGACTTAAACACACCCCTAAATTGAGTAGTTAGGGGCGACCCTGAACCCAGGAAACCAGATTCCTGACGACCTACAGCAAGAAGAAGAACTGCTGACTTGAAAGTCAACTGACTTGGCCCCAGCCCTACCGACCTGTCTCCAGACTGAAATGACCTGTACATTGATGCATCCAGCGGGACCAGCGACCTCTGAGGACTCAGAGGAGTGCCCTGCAACCAAAGGACCAAGAAACTCCTATGGACAGCGGCTCTGTCCAAAACAGCAACAAGAAACCATCTTTAAATGGACTCCAGCCTCACTCCGGAAGCGTGAGTCCCCAACACTCTGCACCAGACTCCCCCGACTCGTGTCCAGAAGAACCAACACTGCAGAGAGAACCCCTAGGCGACTCCAACATTATGGACACCCTGAGACGACCTTCCTGCACCTCCACAGCGACGCTTGCAGAGAGAATCCAGAGGCTCCCCCTGACCGCGACTGCCCGGTAACAAAGAACCAGACGCCTAGAAGAAGCACTGCACCCACAGCTCCCAGGCCTGAGAGAAACCAACTACCAGTGCTGGAGTGACCAGCAGGTGGCCCTCATCCTGGCCCAGTCTGTAGCTGGTCCGAGAAGCCCTCCTGTACCCTGCCTGCATCGCCAGAGTGACCCCCGGGCCTCTCCTTTGATTTCAATTACAAACCTGACGCCTTGTTTGCCCACTGCACCCGGCCACCCCTGTGCCGCTGAGGGTGTGCTTTGTGTGCCTATTTGGGCCCCCCCTCCAGTGCTCTACTAAACCCCCCTGGTGTACTCCCCAATGATGCAGATAGTTACCTGCCAGCAGACTGGAACCGGAACACCCCCGTCTCCATAGGTGCCTATGTTATTTGGGCCATACTTTGACCTCTGCACCTGACCGGCTCTGTGTTGCTGGGTGTTTGGGGTTGCCATGAACCCCCAACGGTGGGCTGCCTATGCCCTGGAGACTGAACTTGTACTTTACTTAACTGAAAAACGAACCAATACTTACCTCCCCCAGTAACTGTTGACTTTTGCAGTGTCCTCTTTTAAAATAGCTTATTGCCCTTTTTGCCAAAACTTTGTACATTATTGTTTAAATTCAAAGTTCCATATTTACCTATGCCAAGTACCTTACAATGTATGTATTTACTTGAATTCTGAATCTTGTGGTTCTAACATAAATTAAGAAAATAATATTTTTCTATATAAAAACCTGTTTGCCTGGAGTTAAGTCTTTGAGTGTGTTTTCTCATTTATTGCCTGTGTGTGTACAACAAATGCTTAACACTACTCTCTGATAAGCCTACTGCTCAACCACACTACCACAAAATAGAGCATTAGTATTATCTATTATTGCCACTATCAACCTCTAAGGGGAACCCTTGGACTCTGTGCACACTATCTCTCACTTTGAGATAGTATGTACAGAGCCAACTTCCTACACCTTTCATACAATGTACTTTTTACAATTTAATTTTTAGAATCTTTCTTTTTTACTGGAAGGGAATGGGGCTGCGAGGACATTTTGGACCCGAGTTGGTTCCCCCTATTTTTAGCTTCATTTTATATTCTATATTTTATGGGTTTTAGCTGCACTGCTTTTAGCAATGATATGTTACACACATTTCTTATATGATAGTTTTCTAGGAATATATGGTACGAGTGGCTTATTTAGTTAGCCTTTGCAACACATGTAATCAGTGCTTTCTGTTCAAAGGCAGGAATACTCTTCATAATATCCTAGTTCTTGTGTTGCTAATTCAATAGACAGCTTCTAACACCTAGACATAGCATTGCATCAGAGCTATGCTTCCAAAATAGTTGTAACGGTGCAACAGTGCACTGACCTGAAGGGGCAGAGGGCACTCCAGACACAACCATCCTGAGACGTATGCTGTGTTCAACATGCAGCTCTTCTGCAACTAATCTACCAGCTTCCCGAGAGGATTGCCATCTACAATGCAGACCAACTCCTGACATTGCTTTCAGGTATGGGGCTTGGGCTACTTCCTTAGAACAGACCAGGCAGAAGGGTACACCCGCTATGCTCTCACTGTAATCTTAGGGTTAGGTTGGAACTGCTACAACCTCTATAACACATTTACCATGGTTAGATTACTCATTCTCTTCACCATGTTAATCATGCTGGATACTTTGCTTTGTTTCATCTGCCTTATTATCGCAACTCATTCACTTTATGTAAGTTTCCATTTGTTTCAATAAATATATTGACAACTTAGTTTCTGTATCTTTTGTGTCTTTGCTTGGGCATGCATGAGTAAAACAATGAAAGGGTGGGATCTGTTTCCATGACTTCTCCGAGGAGACAGAGTGTCATTTTTAGGTTGCCCTAATCACCTTCAACCCGGGTAGGTTCGGGGATTCAAGTGAGGCACCATGAGCTAGCCAGGAATTGGTCCAACAGTTTCTTATGATGTGGGCAGACTTAGGGCCTGATTTATATTCCCGCGGATGGGTTATTCGGCCACCAAGGTGACGAATATCCTATCCACCAAAATATAAATCCCATAGGAAATAATAGGATTTATATTTCAGCAGATTGGATATCTGTCACCATTGTGACAGGGTAACAAGTCTGCCGAAATGTAAATCAGGCCCGTAGTCTCCCACATTCTGAAGTTCTGCCGTTCTAAGTACACAGTCAAATTATCTTGGTAGGAACCATATAACAAGAGACACAGATGCACAGCATATGGTTTTGCAGTATGCTGGCAGCTTTGAACAGCTCTGGAGGTCCTTTTGAGACATCTGCTGGGATAGGCATTGTTACTGTCATCCTATATCTCAGTGTCATTGTGAAATGTTAAGAAGTGGCCATTTCCTATAGATATTTTGGAACCTGCTACGGTGGACTAGATTAAAACCCTCTGATTGACCAGCAGTGTGTGACAGATCTTTTCAAGTTCTCTACGCCTGTTTATTTGGTAATGGCTGGTTTACTGGCTGGACAGTACAGGTGATGGACAACTCAACCCTCATAGCCGATATGTCTTCTTTGAATGTAAGAGGTATAAGTTACAATTGGCTGCCAACTGCTGAGTATTATGGTCTAAGTATCAAAGTATCATTGTGGACCATAAATGTTATATGAAATTACACAACTATACAGCTATATAAAGCCAAGGTTATCCAAAGGTCAGTCTTCCGTAACTTACCTGCCTACCGAATGCAGTTGCTGGTTGGGTTGTTTCCAATCTATGGGCTGTAAGCTGACAACTGAGGGTTGAGGGTGCAACAGTTTTTCTGGGGTCCTTTGTTGGGAGGTGAGGTGCTGTAGTTGTCTTGGAAATAGCCATATTTTCAACTGTTTTGTGAAGTTAAATGCTCCTGGATGCTTCAAATGATGGCTGGTAGTGAATTTTCCAGAGCTTAGGGCCAGTACAGAGAAATCAGTGCCTCTTACACATTTCTTATGGTGAGGTTATATGATGATAAGTGGTGCAAGCCTGAAGCTCAGTGTCCTTTTTTGTTTGCATTGCTTGAACTTAACTTGTTAGTATTACAGTCCCTTTCCTCAGGAGGCTTTGTGGAGAATGCTAAGTGCTTTGAACATTGAGCTTCTAGCAATCGGTAGTCAGTACAGTTATATGTTCTCTTGGGTGAAGGCAGAGAAGAAATCTCGCGGCAGCATTTTGGATGAGGTGTATTTTGCACATTATGAATGCAAGAATGCCAAGGTATAGGCTGTTGATATAATCAAGCTTTTAGTGTGAGGATGGCTTACAGCTTCTTTTGGTATCCAATGTATGGGAAGAAGCAACAGAGGCCCTGATTTAAGAAAAGTGGTGCTGCACCCAGTGCAGCACCACTTTTCTTGTGCCCCTTAGCATCTAAGAAACGGCACACCATGGCGGTAGTTAGGGGAGCTAGCATCGCTAATTAGGAGCTTTGCAGGATTAGTGTAAAAAATGTTGACACTAATCCTGCAAAGCCCATTGAGGCCCATTGAAAACAATGGCATGTCTCCTTTCAATGCCTGCACTGAGCAGGCGTTAAAAGTGCCAAAATAAATGACGCAAAAAAATCTTTTTGATTTTTTTGTGCCATTTATTAAGGCCCCCCCTAACCGGGGAACACCCCTCTTTGCATACATTATGCCTGGCGCAGGCATAATGTAGCACAGAGGGTTACAAAGTGGCGCAATGCATGCATTGTGCCACTTTGTAAATTTGGCGCAGCAATTTTGGCCTCATTGGGCCACATTAGCGTAAAACAAAGTATGCTAATATGGCACAAGGAGGCGCTAGGGTCTCTTAATTCAGCCCCATGGTGTTTTTATTGTGTAGAAGACACTCTGTGTGACTTTATTATGATGTGCTAACAAGTATAGTACTAAGTCCATGGTTTCTCATAGGTTTCTGACTTCTCTTGATATTGTTGGAGAGGCCTCATGTTCCATAGCCGCATGCTTAAGAGAAGGGCTTGGCCACCGGCACATTTTTATTTACAAATGAAGCACTGTCCTGCTCTAAGTATTTTGATACTAATAGAAGGGATTTGAAGTGCCCCTTATGGAGCTGGCTGCAGTGCTCAAGCAAAGGCGTGAAAGTGGATGCCTGGAGTGAGAGCACGAGTGTCCAACTCTGCTATTGCGTCATCACCTGCCTTGGTGATACTTTTTTATGGATGAGTGTAAGGAGATGAGATGGGGTAGAGTTTTCGGACCCTTGCACAGACCCCCAGAATTTAATAAGGGAAATGATATTGTGTTTAGCATGATGTGCTGATTTTCGTGTGATAAAAACAAAAATCTGCATGTTATTCCGCAAAAACTCGAAATAAATTTTGCACTTGAAAACGTAGACAGATTAACTGGGTCCAACAAATAGCCTCTTCTTTTCGGGAAACATGTAATCAGGGTCTACGTGACATTCAGCAACCAATTAAACATGAAACATAATTCATGGAGTAACATCGCTTTGTCCTCAGTTATGACTACTGTGCAAAATTGCTGCACCCATACAAACCTCTCTTTGCACTGGTGTCGCAATTACTAGTGGACTGGAGTTTTCCGACTCCAGGCAGTTCTCACCAGGTTAATTTCATTAAGTGAAACCTGTCGATATTTACCAAGTGACAAGGTCCATTAAATACAGCAGATTTTGGTGCAGAGAACACCAAATCAGCAAGCTATTCCCATTGCAAATGGCAAAACTCGTAGTAGATGTTATTCATTGCACCAGCTACATTTCAAACTCCAGGGCATCAGTATTTAATAGGAGCAATTAATGGCACCGCTTGCTGCACTACAGCAGAACAGTAATGTCCTAGATGTCAGTATAGGAGAGTGCTGGACTAAGCTGAAAACGTCCACAGATAATGAGATTAATTAGATGAGTGCTGCTGGTCAAATGCTGTAGTGTAATAGTTCCCAACCTTTTGACTTCAGTGGACCCCCTCATTATCAACACTGGAACCTGGGGACCCCCACTGAATCATTATTGGAATACGGGGACCCCCACGGAGCCATTACTGAAAGCTGGGACCTAATCTGTTAAAATTATTAAATTTTCTAAGCAGTTCCGGACCCCAGGAGGAGGCTTTGCGGACCCCCAGGGGTCCCTGGACCACAGGTTGGGAACCACTACTGTAGTGACTCTGTGCTAGACTTGCGTTCTCTAGTGTACACAGAAGGGCATCAAATTCACCTGGGTGCACTAGACTACACGTAGCAAGTCTTGAAACAAAAACACAGTGTTTACTAGAGAGACTGCAGCATGGGAAACAGCATTTTTCATTTTAAATATTTTAAATCCATATGGGCCTGATTTGGATTTTGGCAGCTGGGAACACTCCGTCAAAAACGTAACGGATATCCTGTATGCCATATTACGATCCCATTTCACCCTATAGCGATAGTAATAATGGGGACGGGATATCCCATGATCAAGCATTCCATCTAGCAAGATCTAAATCAGGCCCATAATGTTCTGTGACTGTCGTTTGGCGAGGTTTGAGGTGGTTACAATGTTACAGCAGGAGGTAAGACAAAGCTGTACAGTCTGTAAACACATGACATGGGCATTGAGTATTCAGGCAACACTGAATAAACCTGGGGATGACATGTTCTGCTGAGTTGTATCAGAAACCATGTGGGCCAAAAATGTTTTAAACTAAGCGGTCATGCCACAAATATGTGAGGCTGTTTGTTGGGGCATTTACTCACAATTAGAAGTCACTGTCCTCTAGGCATCTGAGGACTATGAATCCTCAGACATGTAACATACAGCATGGAACTTGAAAGTCAGTCGCATAGACAGCCATCTGTAGTTGGGCTGTGGTAGATATTGCACACTGGACATGTGCTGGATACTTAGAGTGGAATGACATGTCCATTTACGTCAACCATGTTCCTATGCACAGAAATGGGCTTCAGGTTTACCAGTGAGGAATTGCAGGTCACTTATTTCTTATCCTTTTCAGTGCTCGGATGTGGCATCTTTTTCAGGTACAAGAGGACAGGGCCTTAATGTAAGACTGGTAGTGCTGGCTGTGAGACACCAACCCTCCTCACCTTTGCTTCGGGAACTGAATTATCCATTGTGATTTCTCACGTTGTCCCCAACAAATGACCTTTGGCTTCAGATCACAAGGTCTGTGAAAATAATTAGCAGCAGGAGCAAGGGCTGCAATCTGGTGTGGGCTTGTGGGGCTAGAGCAGGGAGAAACAATGGGGGCTTCAACAGAGAATTTCCATGAGGAACGTCAGCTGAGGAGGGTCTGTGGTTTCTCTGTGTGCTGGGGTTGGTTGCGTCCTGCTGTGCTGGGGTACATGAGGAGGTGGCTTGCCAGTACAGACTGTGATAGGCAGTGGATCATTCTAGAACCACCCCTCCTTTGCCACTTGATTTACATTTGGAGGTCAGTGTGTTGGTGTGAAGAATTGTCTGGTGGGACGTGACATAGGCATGGAGGCCCCTTCTCAGTCCCTGTTGCTAAGTAACTGATAAATGTGGAACCAGAACACACTTTGTTACAAACTGGGTTGTTGGTTGACTGGGATGTTAACCATAGTCAAGCAGCAACCACAATTAACCTTTGCTCACCCTCTGGTAGTTTGGCACAGAGCAGGCAGGCTTAACCTAGAGGCATGGTGTCAAGTATATGTGCAACACTTCAAACAGTAAAACAGTGAAAACACCCCACAAAGAGATTCCACAACAGATTGAAAAATAGAGCAAAATTTTACAAATACAACAAGACCGAAATGCCAAAAATCCAATAAGTAGAACTTGAGTTATGCATTTTTGAAACCATAGAATTGTGCTTAGAAGCAAGAAGTGCCAATCGTGGATATCTGTTCAGGCCAGACCAGGACAAAGTCAACAGTTCAGACTGATCACAATGGAGCACGGTTTGGATACGGGGATCCAGTGAGGCCCGTTGAACAAAAATACCTTAATCCTGGGCGTGTTCACATTGAAGATGCGGAGTACAGCAGAAGTGATGCATTGGTGTTGATCCCCAGAGCAGAGGAGATGCTTTGATTTTCTTCATGCTATAGAGGAGATGGATTGATTTTCCCTACGCATCAGCGGCAATGAGTTGGTTCCAAGATGCGTTGGGTCCAGAGGCAATGCACTGGGTCTGTTCCTGCACCCGCAGCAATGCATCGGAGTCGAGCCTCGCAATAGAGGAGATGTGCCAGTACCAATCCATGCAACAGGAATTATGTGCCGGTTCCAATCCACGCAAGAGGAGCGATGCGCTGGTTATGATCCATGACCCAAGATGACAGCAGGTGCATTAGTTCTGCTTGAGCAAGCACCTTAAGTCCACTCCCAAGAGTGCAGGACTGGAGTGGCACCACTTGACGGGGCAGACTAACAGAAGGCAGAGTCTAGGTGCAGAAATAGGTTAGCTGCTAGTCTTTTATGTCCCTGAGACTTCAGATCGGGAGACCAGTTAGCTGAGCTGGCCTTTGGAGTCACTCTGGGTTCAAGTGATGCAAGTCCAGTCTTTCTCACCCAGGCAGGGGAACAGTAGGCAGCAGGGCAGCACAGCAAGGCCGGAGTCCAGCAAAGCAGCAGTCCAGCAGAGTGGCAGTCCTTCAGCAGCACAGTCATTCTTCCCAGCAGAGTAGCCACAAGTCCAGAAATGTACTGAGTTGCTGGTGTCAGAGGTCCGGTACTTATGCCCAGTTTAACGTTTGAAGTGGTGGAGACTTCAGAGACAGGTCTTTGAAGTGCACAAATGCCCTGCCCTTCCTGCCCTGGCTCCAGACTTACTACAGGGGATTATGCAACCCTTTGTGTGGATAAAGGGCACAGCCTATTCAGGTGTAAGTGTGAGGCTATGGCCAGCCCATCTTTCCCATCCTGTCAGGATGGCCCCTCAAGTCACACCTAAGTTCCCATTGTGTGTGACTGTCTAGGGGGAATACAGAATGGCCCCTCAAGTCACACCTAAGCTCCTATTGTGTGTGACTGTCTAATACACAAAGCTCAGCTGTCGCCCACCTCTGACAAGTGATAGCAGCAGGAACAAAATGGCAAAAGCAAGAAAATGCCAACTTTCTAAAAGTGACATTTTCAGAATTACAATTTAAAATCCGACTTCACCATAAGTTGTGATTTTAAATTGTGGTTCCAAAGACACCAAACTCGAAAAGCGTAGTCACAATGTTATTCTATGGAAGAGATAGGCCTTGCTTTAATGAAAAACGACTTTGGGAGTTTTTCACTGTCAGGACATGTAAAACTTAAAAGTACACGTCTTGCCTTTTAAATACATCACTCCCTGCCATCTAGGTTGTCGAGGGCCTACCTTAGGGGTTCTTCATATGTGTAAACAAATAAGGTTTAGGGTTGGCAAAAGGGTTATTTTGCCAGGTCGACATGATAGTGTAAAAGTGTAAAACCCCACGCACAGGCTCTGCAATGACAGGTCTAAGACGTGTATAGGGATAATTAAGTGGGTGGCACAATCATTGCTGCAGGCGCACAAGTAGCATTTAATTTACAGGCCCTAGGGACATGTAGTGCACTTTAATAGGGACGTATAAGTAAATTAAGTATGTGGTTTGGGTATGTGCCTATATTCCCATGTTTAGGGGAGAGAGTGCAAACACTTTAGCACTGGTTAGCAGTGTTAAAGCACATGGAGTCCTAAAGCCATACAAAACGAGGACAGAAAAGAGGAAAAGGGAGGCAGAAAGTTTGTGGGTGACCCTGTAGAAAGGGCCATTTCCAACACACTGCAACTGATGGTGTCTGATAGATTGTTCCGGGATGAGTTGGCATTCATGGGCCACTGCTCAGGAGATGTCTCCCCGTGCGTTTGGCAGTGAGTACAAGGTAGCGAAGGGCATCCAGGAGCCAGCTCTTCTGCCTTATGGGCCTGGTGAAGCCTCTTGACAAGTGTATTTGGGCTTTGTCACTTTAAGGGGTATTGCTACGCAGGCCGACCTTCCGTGCCTTCTGTTCAGGGTTCAGGTAGCTCTCCAAAACTATGCAGCGATCACCACTATAGTTGTACTACTTCTTCCATTGGAAGGATTACAACTTCTTTTTTTAAATGACGTCAACACAGAGTACCTCGAGCTGGGCTAAACATAATCCAACTCATAACCCTTCAACATTCTTCAACCAATGACCAATTTACAGCTCTCCTTTTTCTTTAAATCCTGCAACTCCTCTCAAGTAATCACTGACCAAATATGAGAAAAGCGGCCTAGTGACGGTTTGATTACATTTTTATAATCATTCACACTGGACAGCCAAAATAACTGATAGCGAGGATGCAAAAGCTTTAAAACCAGGAAAAAAACAATTGCTAAAACCTGTGAAAAGGCGACCACATAAAATACCTCGTTTAGAGCTCCACTGGCTTCTGATGGATGCAATGCCCTAGGTCATGGTCGTCTGCACTTTATATTAGACCTACTTAGCCAAAGGTCCAGTCCACCTACACACACTAGGACCAAGCTATGGGCCAACATGACTACACTCGGCAGCTCTCATCATTACAGCACCAGCCTTAAAACTTGTAAGCATGGTCACTAAATACATTTAAAATACGTTGTAATCGCTGAATGCCATGCTGAAATATTGTTGCTTTCAGAACACTGATTTGGTATGAATAGTGAAATAAACATTTTCATGACAATGAATGAATATTTTCCTCCCCGTCTGCATTACATTTAAATGTGTTAGATATAGCTACATCTATTGTGATAAAATTAGTTAGTCAGGTGCAGCATGTAAAATCTATAATGGTACTTTATAAAAAATGTATAATTTTTGTGGCATCTTGGAAAGAAAAACAATTCTCCCAACTTGCTATTTGAGATAATAACATTATCTGGGATAAATTCACATTTGTTAGGTTTCTGAATGCAGCCACTAACATACAAAAAGGCTATTAGGGCCACAGAGATGTATAAGCTGCATTGCATACCATCTGCGTGTTTTAGTAGCCCTTGATCCATCTAAACTAAGAATATTGTTTTCTGGTATGTGCAAAGTATGCAGCAGAAGGTGGATTTGAGAAAAATACAGAGGAAAATGTTAAAGTCATAATTACACATAATTCCGATAGACCTGAGGTGGTGCCAGCACGAGGTTGGGGTACTGTACGAGGATACGTCAGGGGATGAGAAGGGCATGATGGGAGCGAATGTAGCACGCTAGAGGCGCTACAAAAGGGAGTTGTGGTAAAGGTGAACCATAGATCCCAGTGCTAGGCGGCATATATTTTTAAGTAATGCATAATATTGGGTTTCAGGAGTGATTTTATGATGATAAATAAAGAGTGCTAGTGAAAATAGAGGATGGGATTTTTGCAGAGGGAAAGAGAGGAGCTGATAAGTCAGGAGAGGTGGAAGCAAGGTTGTGGGGAAGAGAGGAGCAAATCCACTGATGTGAGAAATTGATTTATAGCTTCTCAACGAGGCAAGAGCCAGATTTATTGTGTGCAATTGGGGAAAAGTTCCAGGGAGCACTTTTGGGGAAGTAGCGTGACAATGATTACGGAACATGATTTGCAGTCCAAATCAAACATTTAAGTCATGCTTTTTCTTTAGACAAAGATTCAATCTTGGTCAAATGAACTCTTTGGCTGCATCCACCTAGACCATTATAGACACTGTTTCCAGTCCTGAATTTTAGTATGATAGTCTAATGCATTCTGGGTATTGTAGTTGTTTTGCCTCTATTAAACTAATCAGACTAACACTCCTGATACCAGTGATTTGCAGGTGGAAAGGTCAGAACTGACGCCACTGTCCAAAATGACGTGGAGTGAATATGCGCAGTAGCCCAGGACACTATCAATCAGAGGGGGTTCCCAAGGTGAAGTTCTTTATAAATACTGTCAACAATGGTGGAACTTCCAGGCTGATTCTGCACAAGAACTGCAGTGTAAGGCAGTGACCCCTGCGACCTCTTCGTCTGATAGCACACCTGAGACTGCAGAATGCGCCAGCGTGCGGCTGCCATTTCCAGCTTCCCAATGGCCCACCTGGGAGAAGCTGATGGGCCAACCTGCTCTGCAGTCTGCGGAAACAAAAAGGAATGCATGAGAGCGGAGGGTATTATCAAGAATTATGTGCTTGGGGGCCAGCAGAGCTGTTTGTTCCTTCGGCGTCACATTTATTTTTTAATAAATAATTCGGGAGGCAATCACAGTTCCTCTATTCTGCCTTCAGCCACATGCACATACATCCGTGATTCATGAGTCCCTTCAGCGGAGCAAGCTTTTGCATTGTGGTTTCTCTCAAGCAGACTGTAAATGCAATGGATCAAACCCCGGCTCCAGACTAAGCTGTAGCTGGATGCACATCTTATGTGTTGAACTTATGCTGCAGGCAGTGACATGTGATAGGGTGTTCAAGGACGCAGCTAACACAGGGCGCCATCACCATGAACTTTTTCCAGGTTCACCATGGCCCACAGACATCATCTTTCATGGCAGCTCCGACTCCTTTGTCATCCGTGGCACTGCTTTAGCTACCGCAGGCACATGAGGCACAAAAGGTAGTGGCACAAACAGAAATTGAAGAGGGCAATACAGGGCCTCTTTACTTTCTCTAATGTGAACTACTTGCCCATCCGGTAGCTCTTCAGAAGCCAGTATGAGACATTGACAGAATGGGACGCGCCTGGAACTTTGAAAGGGACTACATATCCCAGACTGCTTTGTGGCCCCAGGAGGCGGCCATCTTACCAGCTGCATTCGCTTGATCAGACCAATGAGCACTATATAGCACGTGGGGCACTTCGCGGTGTGGGACACGGCTGGAACTTTGAAAGGGACTACATACCCCAGAATGCATTGTGGCCCTAGGAGGCAGCCATCTTACCAGCACCTGCAACCACTTGATCAGACCAACGAGCGTTATATAGCGCTTGGGGACACTTCGCGACGCGGGCCGCACCCAGTCCAAGCCCGGGCCAAGGGCGGGCCTGTCCACGCCCGTCATAGCCCAGAGGAGGCTGGGCTGGGCCACCCCCCTAACATTTTTTCTAAGCAGACACCGTTGACTCTTACCACTATTGTGCCTTCTTGTAGGTGTATCATTGAACTAACTTTTTATAGAACACTTATTCATCAACTATAGTTCAATGGGCAAAAGGAAAGCAATAGAGGGTGGGGCGGGGGCAGTGTTAAAAACTAAGTGGAAGAGACATAGGCATTCAGCCATTAACTGTGCTATGGACAGAATCAACACCCTTCTTGACGAATATGAAGGAATCTTAACTTCCTCCTCTGACAGCGGTCCCAACGGAACTGGGGGAGAGTGCTCCCCTGTCAGAAAGGGCGTTGTTAACAAGAAAATTGCTGAAATATTTGTAAAACACGGCCAACAGGCTATAGCCTCCACAGGGCAGGGGTAGGGTAGGGATGTCATCACCCATGCTCCCCCATTATCCAACTGATCCCAGCGACCCTATTCAGTGTATCAACCGCTTTTCCCCTTTAATAAATATCTCAGACTCACAGGACGACCCTGACCCATGCATCAGGGTGGGTGGGTCACTAGATGTAGATGTAAATGAGCACTCAGCCCAGTCAAATGCACAGTATATGTTATGCATACAAGATTTAAAGAGGGAGGTGTCAGAACTTAAGTCTATGGTTAATTCCTTAATTGCAATAGTCAAGCAGCTAATTTCTTCAGACACAGTGACTTCCATAAATCATTACCACAATCCAATGCCAAACCATTCAGGTGCCATGACGAAATTGCCCACATCGCTAGCAAATAGTTGTACTGACCAATCTCTAGCTGATGCTAAGATCACAAAACCTGATCAGCCACCCCCACCCAATAGATTAGGGGCAGGGAAGGCATTGGATGCCTGCTATCAAACTATAAAATCCACAAGCAATACTGTCCCCAAATACACTGTTCTAATGGTCAATGTTCCTAAGCTACACCCACTGGCACAAACAGAAGGGGGGGATTCCATTAGGAATGAGGAAAGAGGCAATTAATTGGATCCGCCACGTAAGAGGCTGTTACTTTGTAATACGTGAGGATATAATTGATGCAGTAAGAAGGACCGACGTAGGCACACACTTTGACATTCTACAGTTGACATTTAAGGACAGGAGTATGGTGGACAACCTGGTGGCCCTGGATGCAAGGACGAGTGCTCCAGGACAATCCTGTATCCAGTTCAAATATCCTAGTCTACCTGTATACTGTAGGGCTCGTTCCATCCACTGCCCAACAGGTAATTCATCTGCTCTGATTGACTTAAAGCATCATCTGAAATACATGTTGAACTTCCCCCTGACTTACATGAAACAACTGTCTCTGGTCTGGTTGTAGCCCCCAATATTGCCTCCGCAAGCACTTATGTTCCTTCTCATTACAGATCCCACCAGACCACCTGTGATCCACTGCATAGCCATGATAACATTGTAATTTTTTTCCCCCGTGAATCTCACTTATTACAGATAGCAAAGCATGAGAATACCGCACGTAGGACCAAGTCAAGTCCCCCTGATGGTTATTATTACTCGATACAGGATTCGCTGGACAATAATGATGATGACCCCTCTCCTCCCAAGCAACCTCACCTGTTAAAGCACTCTCTGGTAACCAAACTCTCAAATATTTCAGTGGACAGGGCTGTCCATTCAGCCAACGGGGTACGACTTGTCTCATGGAATGTGGCAGGTCTGAGATCTATCCTCCCCCTCTCGTCCTTCACCTCCTTTGTTGAGGAACACGACATATGTCTTCAAGAGACATGGTCGACCAACCCACTCTTTCGAAATGGCTATTTCAACTTTTATATTCCTGCCCAGTACCAGGGGCAGGCCCTCTGGGGATCTAGCCATTTGGACTAGAACATCATTAAACTGCCGTATATCACAGCTATCCATTGATTCCCCCGACCTTCTAGGTCTTCGCCTATCATTTGGGGCTGATGCAGTTGTGATTATTTTTAACATCTATACCCAAGGAGATGGTGGGGTCGGGTTTCCAAAACCCTCTATATTCTGGAGGCAGTTTTGCAAAACTGTCCCCGGCATTACAAAATTATTGTGGCAGGTGACTTTAACGTCACATTTGAACTTCTTGACTAAGACGATCTTGGGTCCACCCACGAGGAGGATCAGGTATGATCTATCCCTGCCCTGGATATCCCACCCATTAAAAAGTGGTCACAAGTTGCTGTTCAAGTAAAATCATTGACTATGGAATTTGGAGTTAGGGCACTCAATGGCAGGACCAAATCAGACATAAAGGGTTGTCACACGTATAACAAAGGTAACCACATCAGTAGAATTGATTATTGTCTAGTCAACATAAGATTATGGCCTTTAGTCATTGACATGATGGTTATTGAGAGATCTCAAAGTGACAATAATCCTCTCTCAGTCCACTTGTCAGCTTTGAGCATTCAGTTGTCCATGATCAACACCTCAGTTAAAGCACCAAAGGGAATCGATCTGGTTAATGACAAACGCCACCTAAAGTGGGACCAGGTTCTGGCTCGACCTACACTCGTCAACACTGCTAACAACATCCTGAGGACCACATTGACGGACTTAGAGGTGGGCTCAGCAATCCCCAACGAGGAAATAAGCTTAACTCACACCTCATGTTTCACGGGTACTGCAGCCCTCTTCTCGGCTGACATAACCTCTGATAGTAAGAGAGTCAACGGTAGGCATAGTTGGTTTAACAAAGAGCGGCGCTCCTCAAGCAAGCATTTAATCCAAGCTATTAAATCTAAGGATGTAAATGCAATTAGCACAGCCAGAAAGTCTTACACATCAGCTATTGACAAAGCTAAACGTGAACAAGACGTCAAGTGGTGGGCTGCACAAGAGAGGAACTGCAGCACATTTTGGTCCCTGGCAGCGCACGGCCCTGCAAACAGCGAATTGAACATTACAACTAATATTGCACCAAATCAATCAATCAATCAATCAATCAATCAAAGCACATATAAAGCGCGCTATGTACCCGTTAGGGTTTCAAGGCGCTGGGGGGGGGTAGCTGCTATCGGTTGAAGAGCCATGTCTTGAGGAGTCTCCTGAAGGTGAGGAGGTCCTGGGTCTGGCGCAGGGAGGTGGGGAGTGAGTTCCAGGTCTTGGCGGCGAGGTAGGAGAAGGATCTGCCGCCGGAGGTCTTACGCTGGATTCGGGGAACGGTGGCGAGTGAGAGGTTGGTGGAGCGGAGTTGGCGGGGGGACGTAGAAGTTGAGTCTGTTGTTCAGGTAGGCGGGTCCGGCGTTGTGTAGTGCTTTGTGCGCGTGGGTGAGAAGTTTGAAGGTGATACTCTTGTCCACGGGGAGCCAGTGGAGGTCCTTCAGGTGGTGGGAGAAGTGGCAACGGCGGGGTATGTCGAGGATCAATCGGGCGGATGCGTTCTGGATGCGTTGGAGTCGTTGGATGTCTTTTTTTGGGATGCCTGTGTAGAGTGCGTTGCCATAGTCAAGTCTGCTGCTGACGAGGGCTTGGGTCACCGTTTTTCTGGTTTCCGTAGGGATCCACTTGTAGATTCTGCGGAGCATGCAGAGGGTATTGAAGCAGGAGGAGGAGACTGCGTTGACCTGTTTAGACATGGTGAGAGCGGAGTCGAGGATGAATCCGAGGTTGCGTGCGTGGTTGGTTGGTGTTGGGGGGTGCCCCAGCGCGGAGGGCCACCAGGAGTCATCCCAGGCCGAAGGGGAGCGACCGAGGATGAGGACTTCCGTCTTGTCGGAGTTTAGTTTCAGGCGGCTGTTTCTCATCCATTCGGCGATAGATTTCAGTCCCTCGTGGAGGTTGGTTTTGGCGATGTGTGGATCTTTAGTAAGGGAGAGGACGAGCTGGGTGTCGTCGGCGTAGGAGAGGATGCTGAGGCTGTGCTGGTGGGCCAGTTGTGCGAGGGGTGCCATGTATACGATGAACAGCGTTGGGCTTAGCGAGGAGCCTTGGGGGACGCCGCAGATGAGGTTGGTGGCTTTGGATCGGTAGGGTGAGAGTCGGATTCTCTGGGTTCTATCGGAGAGAAAAGAGGAGATCCAGTTGACGGCTTTGTCTTGAATTCCGGCTTTGTGGAGTCGAGATAGTAGGGTGCGGTGGCAGACCGTATTGAAATCGGCGGATAGGTCTAAGAGGATGAGGGCTGAAGTTTCGCCGTTGTCCATTTGTTGTCTGATGTCGTCTGTGGCGGCGAGGAGTGCAGTCTCGGTGCTGTGGTTGCGTCTGAATCCGGATTGGGAGGGATCCAGGATGGAGTTGTCTTTGAGGTAGTGGGTGAGCTGTGCATTGACGATCTTTTCGATGACCTTCGCTGGGAAGGGGAGGAGGGAGATCGGTCTGAAGTTTTTGAGGTCGTTGAGGTCAGCCTTGGGTTTCTTGAGGAGGGGTTGGATATCGGCGTGCTTCCAGCTGTCTGGGAAGATTGCGGTGTCGAAGGATAGGTTGATGATCTTGCGGAGTTGGGGGGCGATGGTGGAGTCGGCTTTGTTGAAGACGTGGTGTGGGCAGGGGTCAGAGGGAGATCCAGAGTGTATGGAGTTCATGGTCTTTAGGGTTTCGTCGTCGTCTACGTGGGTCCAGGTGGTGAGGCGGTCGGCGTGGGGGGGGTTGTTGGGGTGGAGTCTGGCAGAGGTGTGGTGTTGAAGCTGTCGTGGATGGCGGCGATTTTCTGGTAGAAAAAGGTGGAGAGTTCGTCGCAGAGTTTCTGGGATGGTGGGATGTCGTTGACGTTGGTGTTGGTGTTGGGGTTGGAGAGCTCCTTCACGATGCAGAAGAGTTCCTTGCTGTCGTGTGCGTTGTTGTTAAGGCGTTCTGTGAAGTGGGAGCGTTTGGCGAGTCGGATAAGTTGGTGGTGTTTGCGGTTGGCTTCTTTGTGGGTTGCTAGGCTGTCGGGTGTGCGTTCGAGAATCAATTTTTTCTTGAGTTTCTGGCAGGTGGGTTTGGAGGTGATCAGTTCTTCTGTGAAACAGGCTGCTTTTTTCTTTTCTTGGTTGACAGTGGGCCTCTTGAGTGGTGCGAGGGAGTTGGCGCCGTTGAGGATCCACTGTTGGAGGTTGATGGCGGCAGAGTCCGGGTCGGTGGGGTCGGGCGGTGGGTTCTTGGCGAGGGTGCTGGTTAGTTGGTCTTTGGTTACTTTTCCCCAGCGGCGGTGTGGCGGTAGCGGGTTGCGGTGGTGTTCGGTGATTTTCTTGAATGTGAAATGGACCGTCCAGTGGAGTTCGGTGGTGTGGTTGAATACGATGTTGTTGCTTGCAGTGAAGAGTGGGTCTAGGGTGTGACCGGCGACGTGGGTGGCTGTGTTGACCAGTTGACGGAGTCCGAGGTTGGAGAGGTTGGTGGTCAGTTATGCAGTGTTGGCATCATTGTTGTTCTCCAGGTGGAAGTTGAGGTCTCCCAGGAGGATGTAGTCTGAGGAGGCGAGGGCGTGGGTGCTTGCGAGGTCGGAGATGGTGTCGCTGAAGGGGGCTCTTGGTCCTGGAGGTCGGTATATGAGGGTTCCTCTGAGGGTAGTGTTGGGGTCCGTGTGGATCTGGAAGTGAAGGTGTTCGGCTGTCTTGAGGGTGTCGTCCGTGTGGGTGTGGATCTTGAGGGTGGATTTGTGGGCGATGGCTATTCCTCCGCCGATTCCGTTGGTGCGATCTCTTCTGGTGATCTTGTAGCCGTCAGGGATGGCGATGGCGATGTCTGGGGCGGAGGAGTCGTTCCACCAGGTTTCGGTTAGGAAGGCTACATCTGGGGCGGTGGTGTCGAGCAGGTCCCAGAGCTCGATGGCGTGCTTTCGTGCGGAGCGTGTGTTGAGGAGGATGCAGTGTAGGTGGTTTGTGTTGGTTGTTGCAGGCTTCGTTGTTCTGTTGCAGGTGAAGTTGCAGGTGCGGCAGGAAAAGGGTCCTTTGGTGTGCTTCGGGGTGGCCCGGAAGCATTCTGTGGAGGGTCCAGGGTTGAGGGCGAGGAGTTCGCTGGCCGAGTAGCGAAGGATGGGGATGCGGGGGCGTGAGGACAAGGGGGGGTGGCGCTGGGCGCGATCCAGGCGCGGACGGGCGCAGACAGGCTTGCCTCTGGCGCGCCAGCGGCACGGGCGCACAGCACCAGCCATTAAGAAGGGAGGGAGGAGGGAGGAGCAGCTGGGAGGCGGGAGGCGGGAGGGAGCGGCGAATGGGGGCGCGAGGGAGGCAGGGCCGTGGGGAGGCAGCGGCAGTGAGAGAAGGCAAGGGGGGAGCGCACAAGGGGCAAAATACCAGGAAACAAGGCACAATAACAGGAATACAGCACAATTCAAAACAGTCACAAAACTACGCAAAATGGCACAAAAACAATTGGAATACAGCAATCAGAGTGGCACAAATGGGGGCTAGAGCGCAAGGAGGCAGGCGCTAAAAAGTGGAACAAAAAACTCACAGGAACGGCGAGAAGGCGGCAGAAGCCACGGGACTCGAACACGTTAGCAGCAGCCTGGGCGGGGGTCAGGGGCACGAGACAGCAGGGTGGTGCTGCGGACGTGGGGGGAGAGCTCTGGACCAAAACAGGTCAGAGGTCGCTCACTCGCGACGCGCAGCGCAAGGAGGCAGGCGCTAAAAAAGTGGAACAAAAAACTCACAGGAACGGCGAGAAGGCGGCAGAAGCCACGGGACTCGAACACGCTAGCAGCAGCGTGGGCGGGGGTCAGGGGCACGAGACAGCAGGGTGGTGCTGCTGACGTGGGGGGCGAGCTCTGGACCAAAACAGGTCAGAGGTCGTTCACTCCCAACGCGCAGCGCCTGCCATTAAGAAGGGAGGGGGGAGGGAGGAGCAGCTGGGAGGCGGGGGGCGGGAGGGAGCCGCGAATGGGGGGGCAAGGGGGGCGGGGCCGCGGGGAGGCAGCGGCAGTGAGAGAAGGCAAGGGGGGAGCGCACAAGGGGCAAAATACCAGGAAACAAGGCACAATAACAGGAATATGGCACAATTCTAAACAGTCACAAAACTACGCAAAATGGCACAAAAACAATTGGAATACAGCAATCAGAGGGGCACAAATGGGGGCTAGAGCGCAAGGAGGCAGGCGCTAAAAAAGTGGAACAAAACACTTACAGGAACGGCGAGAAGGCGGCAGAAGCCACGGGACTCGAACACGCTAGCAGCAGCGTGGGCGGGGGTCAGGGGCACGAGACAGCAGGGTGGTGCTGCGGACGTGGGGGGCGAGCTCTGGACCAAAACAGGTCAGAGGTCGATCACTCGCGATGCGCAGCGCCAGCCATTAAGAAGGGAGGGGGGAGGGAGGAGCAGCTGGGAGGCGGGAGGGAGCGGCGAGTGGGGGTGCGAGGGGGGCGGGGCCGCGGGGAGGCAGCGGCAGTGAGAGAAGGCAAGGGGGGAGCGCACAAGGGGCAAAATACCAGGAAACAAGGCACAATAACAGGAATACGGCACAATTCAAAACAGTCACAAAACTACGCAAAATGTCACAAAAACAATTGGAATACAGCAATCAGAGGGGCACAAATGGGGGCTAGAGCGCAAGGAGGCAGGCGCTAAAAAAGTGGAACAAAACACTTACACGAACGGCGAGAAGGCGGCAGAAGCCACTGGACTCGAACACGCTAGCAGCAGCGTGGGCGGGGGTCAGGGGCACGAGACAGCAGGGTGGTGCTGCGGACGTGGGGGGCGAGCTCTGGACCAAAACAGGTCAGAGGTCGCTCACTCGCGACGCGCAGCGCCAACCATTAAGAAGGGAGGGGGGAGGGAGGAGCAGCTGGGAGGCGGGAGGGATCGGCGAATGGGGGCGCGAGGGGGGCGGGGCCTCTGGGAGGCAGCGGCAGTGAGAGAAGGCAAGGGGGGAGCGCACAAGGGGCAAAATACCAGGAAACAAGGCACAATAACAGGAATACGGCACACTTCAAAACAGTCACAAAACTACCCAAAATGGCACAAAAACAATTGGAATACAGCAATCAGAAGGGCACAAATGGGGGCTAGAGCGCAAGGAGGCAGGCGCTAAAAAAGTGGAACAAAACACTTACAGGAACGGCGAGAAGGCGGCAGAAGCCACGGGACTCGAACACGCTAGCAGCAGCGTGGGCGGGGGTCAGGGGCACGAGACAGCAGGGTGGTGCTGCGGACGTGGGGGGCGAGCTCTGGACCAAAACAAGTCAGAGGTCGCTCACTCGCGACGCGCAGCGCCAGCCATTAAGAAGGGAGGGGGAGGGAGGAGCAGCTGGGAGGCGGGAGGCGGGAGGGAGCGGCGAATGGGGGCGCGAGGGGGGGCGGGCCGCAGGGAGGCAGCGGCAGTGAGAGAAGGCAAGGGGGGAGGGCACAAGGGGCAAAATACCAGGAAACAAGGCACAATAACAGGAATACGGCACAATTCAAAACAGTCACAAAACTACGCAAAATGGCACAAAAACAATTGGAATACAGCAATCAGAGGGGCACAAATGGGGGCTAGAGCGCAAGGAGGCAGGCGCTAAAAAAGTGGAACAAAACACTTACAGGAACAGCGAGAAGGCGGCAGAAACCACGGGACTCGAACACGCTAGCAGCAGCGTGGACGGAGGTCAGGGGCACGACACAGCAGGGTGGTGCTGCGGATGTGGGGGGCGAGCTCTGGACCAAAACAGGTCAGAGGTCGCTCACTCGCGACGCGCCAGCCATTAAGAAGGGAAGGGGGAGGGAGGAGCAGCTGGGAGGCGGGAGGAGGGAGGGAGTGGCGAATGGGGCCGCGGGGAGGCAGCGGCAGTGAGAGAAGGCAAGGGGGGAGCGCACAAGGGGCAAAATACCAGGAAACAAGGCACAATAACAGGAATACGGCACAATTCAAAACAGTCACAAAACTACGCAAAATGGCACAAAAACAATTGGAATACAGCAATCAGAGGGGCACAAATGGGTGCTAGAGCGCAAGGAGGCAGGCGCTAAAAAAGTGGAACAAAACACTTACAGGAACAGCGAGAAGGCGGCAGAAGCCACGGGACTCGAACACGCTAGCAGCAGCGTGGACGGAGGTCAGGGGCACGAGACAGCAGGGTGGTGCTGCGGATGTGGGGGGCGAGCTCTGGACCAAAACAGGTCAGAGGTCGCTCACTTGCGACGCGCAGCGCCAGCCATTAAGAAGGGAGGGGGGAGGGAGGGGCAGCTGGGAGGCGGGAGGCGGGAGGGAGCGGCGAATGGGGCCGCGGGGAGGCAGCGGCAGTGAGAGAAGGCAAGGGGGGAGCGCAGAAGGGGCAAAATACCAGGAAACAAGGCACAATAACAGGAATACGGCACAATTCAAAACAGTCACAAAACTACGCAAAATGGCACAAAAACAATTGGAATACAGCAATCAGAGGGGCACAAATGGGGGCTAGAGCGCAAGGAGGCAGGCGCTAAAAAAGTGGAACAAAACACTTACAGGAACGGCGAGAAGGTGGTGTTGGAAAATGGGTTATTTGTAGGGCAGGTAGGTACCTACACCTAGCAACAAGCCACTAACCTCCACCTAGGTACAGTTAGGTCTCAGTAAATTAATCCCAGCTCAACCCTTGGTAGCTTGGCAACGAGCGTCAAGGCTTAACTTAGGAGACAAAGTGTAAAGCATTCAAATATCACAAAACAGTAATTAAATAAAACACAGGAAACAGTTTAAAAATCCAAAACCAATATATAAAAATAGTTTATATTTTTATCTTTAAAATGACACAAAAACGATTAAAAATCGGTTCAGGGGAACCGGAGATATGAATTTTTAAAGAATTATTACTTTTCTAGCGCTTAGAAACAAAAAGCGCCAATCGGGTCATCTGGTTGCACCTCGACCGGGGCAAAGTCAAACTTTCAGGCCGACCGCGATGGAGCCCTGCTCGGCTACAGGTCGCGGGAGGCCTCGGTTAAAAAGTTACCTTCTGACTTAGGGGGTTATTCTAACTTTGGAGGAGTGTTAATCCGTCCCAAAAGTGACGGTAAAGTGACGGATATACCACCAGCCGTATTACGAGTTCCATAGGATATAATGGACACGTAATACGGCTGGTGGTAAATCCGTCACTTTTCCGTCACTTTTGGGACGGATTAACACTCCTCCAAAGTTAGAATAACCCCCTTAGTCTTTATTTTGAAGTTTTTCTTCACCGGGACGAACCTGCCAGTTGAATCCGACCTCCTGAAGCCCTTGTCCGGATACGCGATGTGGGTTTCCTCAGTGGAGACTTTTACCTTCAGACTTAGTCGTTTTTTCGAGATGAAAATCCTTCGACCGGGGTAAACCTGGATCTTGATCCGACGTCCATGGAGCCCTTCTCGGATACGATGGCTGGGAGGTCCCGGTCAACTTTTTACCTTCGGACTTAGTCTCTTTTTTGGATGTTTTTCTTTACCGGGACGAACCACGAAGTCAGGCCGGGTCGCGGTTGAGGCAAGCCGGCTAGAATTTCCACGGCGGGTCGGTCCCTCTCTGGAGCTTTTTTCCAAAAATTCTCAAATCTTTTCCAAACTTCTGGGGCTTCACCCAGATGTTCTTTTAAGGTTCTTTTGGGTTCCACAGCTCACCCCAAGGGTCCAGAAGTTCTGTGATGGTCCTTGGGGGTTGCGGACTTCAACTCCCAGAATGCACCTGGCGCAAACTCCTTTTTGGCCACTGGACAGTGGTCAGCTGGTCGCTTTCTTCAGGAGTTGGTGCAGGGGACTCTGGTTAGCAATTTTTCACCTGTAGCAAACAGGGAGTCCCTCCTTGAACCAGTTGAAGCCAGGCAAAGTCCTTCTTGTGGTGAAGCCCAAGTGTGCAGCTGGTGCAGTCCTTCTGAGTGCAGGTTCCAGGTGCAGGCCAGGGGTCCAGCAGGGCAGTCCTTCTCCTTAAGTTCTTTCTTCTTGAAATTTGGTGGGGATCTGAGGCGTGGGTGCAGGTCTGCCAGTTTTATCCTTGCTCCTGGGTGAAAAGCAGGGGGGCCCTGTTTCTCCAATCAGGGACAGGGTCGTCCCCCTGTGATGACCACTTCCTGGGAAGTGTGGCAAAAATCCATCCCAGAAGGCAACAGTCTCTAAAAATCCAACATGGATGAATCTGATTTTTGGAGGTTACATCTGGCTGAGCCCACCCACTGGTGTGGCTAAAAATCATAAACACACCCCTCTCCTGCCCTCTCCTAATCTAATCAAGGGGGCACCTAATTGTCTGGGGTTGCAGGATGTGGGGGTGTTGCTGGGTGCTGCAAATGTCCTTCTCTGCCTTTGAAGATCAGTTTTGCAGCCCTCCCCCTTCCTGGCTCACCATCTGCTGAGGGGAGATTCTCTCCCCCAAGCACATTCCTTTGTGTGATGCCAGGCCACTTCACACCTCATCAAGGCAGCCTGGCAGAAGCTGCTGCAGGCTGGCCAATCAGAGCACAGCAGCAAAAACAATGCAGAGCTGAAATTGGCAACTTTTTAGGTAAAGTCTAAACTTTTTACCTGGACAAGTTATATTAAATCCAACAACTGGAAGTTGTGGGATTTATTACAACGATCAATTTGATACCAAATTCTTGGTATGTAACATTTAAGGAGACTTTAAAATTTAAAATAAAGTCTGCCCATTCTAGCCTATGAAGGCCGTTTACTTCAATGAGGGAAAAACGAATTTGGCTGTTTTTACCTCACCAGGGCTTATAAATCTATTTTTATAAAGTCCCTGCTTATAGTTACATGGCACCCAGCCCTAGGGGCACATAGGGCACACCTTAGGGGTGACTTATATGTAAAAATAAGGTAGTTTAAGACTTTGGAAGTACCTTTAATTCCAAAGTCGAATTTGCATATAACTTTATTTTAAAAGCAGCCAGCAAGGCAGGCTTGCTTTTAAAATGACACTGGGCACCTCAGCAGTGCAGCTAGGTGTGCACCACCTATGCTGTGGTCCCTAAACCTACATGCCCTACCATATACTAGGGACTTATAGGTAGGTTAACTCAGCCAATTATAATTAGCCTAATTTGCATATCCATTTTACACAGAGCACAGGCCCTGGGACTGGTTAGCAGTACCCAGGGCACCATCAAAGTCAGGAAAACACCAGCAAAAAGAGGAAAATGGGGGCAAAAAGTTATGGGGCCTCTGCAATCAGCCCTGTTTTCTCACAGGTGGCAGAAGCTACGGGACTCGAACATGCTAGCAGCAGCGTGGGCGGGGTCAGGGGCACAAGACAGCAGGGTGGTGCTGCGGACGTGGGGGGCGAGCTCTGGACCAAAACAGGTCAGAGGTCGCTCACTCGCGACGCGCAGTGCCAGCCATTAAGAAGGGAGGGGGGAGGGAGGAGCAGCTGGGAGGCGGGAGGGAGCGGCGAATGGGGGCGCGAGGGGGCGGGGCCGCGGGGAGGCAGCGGCAGTGAGAGAAGGCAAGGGGGGAGCGCACAAGGGGCAAAATACCAGGAAACAAGGCACAATAACAGGAATACGGCACAATTCAAAACAGTCACAAAACTACGCAAAGTGGCACAAAAACAATTGGAATACAGCAATCAGAGGGGCACAAATGGGGGCTAGAGCGCAAGGAGGCAGGCACTAAAAAAGTGGAACAAAACACTTACAGGAACGGCGAGAAGGCGGCAGAAGCCACGGGACTCGAACACGCTAGCAGCAGCGTGGGCGGGGGTCAGGGGCACGAGACAGCAGGGTGGTGCTGCGGACGTGGGGGGCGAGCTCTGGACCAAAACAGGTCAGATGTCGCTCACTCGCGACGCGCAGCACCAGCCATTAAGAAGCGAGGGGGGAGGGAGGAGCAGCTGGGAGGCGGGAGGCGGGAGGGAGCGGCGAATGGGGGCACGAGGGGGGCGGGGCCGCGGGGAGGCAGCGGCAGTGAGAGAAGGCAAGGGGGGAGCGCACAAGGGGCAATATACCAGGAAACAAGGCACAATAACAGGAATACGGCACAATTCAAAACAGTCACAAAACTACGCAAAATGGCACAAAAACAATTGGAATACAGCAACCAGAAGGGCACAAACCGGGGCTAGAGCGCAAGGAGGCAGGCGCTAAAAAAGTGGAACAAAACACTTACAGGAACGGCGAGAAGGCGGCAGAAGCCACGGGACTTGAACACGCTAGCAGCAGCGTGGGAGGGGGTCAGGGGCACGAGACAGCAGGGTGGTGCTGCGGACGTGAGGGGCAAGCTCTGGACCAAAACAGGTCAGAGGTCGCTCACTCGTGACGCGCAGCGCCAGACATTAAGAAGGGAGGGGGGAGGAGCAGCTGGGAGGCGGGAGGGAGCGGCGAATGGGGGCGCGAGGGGGGCGGGGCCGCGGGGAGGCAGCAGCAGTGAGAGAAGGCAAGGGGGGAGCGCACAAGGGGCAAAATACGAGGAAACAAGGCACAATAACAGGAATACGGCACAATTCAAAACAGTCACAAAACTACGCAAAATGGCACAAAAACAATTGGAATACAGCAATCAGAGGGCCACAAATGGGGGCTAGAGCGCAAGGAGGCAGGCACTAAAAAAGTGGAACAAAACACTTACAGGAACAGCGAGAAGGCGGCAGAAGCCACGGGACTCGAACACGCTAGCAGCAGCGTGGACGGGGGTCAGGGGCACGAGACAGCAGGGTGGTGCTGCGGACGTGGGGGGCGAGCTCTGGACCAAAACAGGTCAGAGGTCGCTCACTCGCGACGCGCAGCGCCAGCCATTAAGAAGGGAGGGGGTAGGGAGGAGCATCTGGGAGGCGGGAGGCGGGGAGGGAGCGGCGAATGGGGGCGCGAGGGGGGTGGGGCCGCGGGGAGGCAGCGGCAGTGAGAGAAGGCAAGGGGGGAGCGTACAAGGGGCAAAATACCAGGAAACAAGGCACAATAACAGGAATACGGCACAATTCAAAACAGTCACAAAACTACGCATAATGGCACAAAAACAATTGGAATACAGGAATCAGAGGGGCACAAATGGGGGCTAGAGCGCAAGGAGGCAGGCGCTAAAAAAGTGGCATAAAACACTTACAGGAACGGCGAGAAGGCGGCAGAAGCCACGGGACTCGAACACGCTAGCAGCAGCGTGGGCAGGGTCAGGGGCACGAGACATTAAGGTGGTGCTGCTGACGCGGGGGGGAACTCTGGACCAAAACAGGTCAGAGGTCGCTCACTCGCGACGCGCAGCGCCAGCCATTAAGAAGCGAGGGGGGAGGAAGGAGCAGCTGGGAGGCGGGAGGCGGGAGGGTGCGGCGAATGGGGGCTCGAGGGGGGCGGGGCCGCGGGGAGGCAGCGGCAGTGAGAGAAGGCAAGGGGGGAGCGCACAAGGGGCAAAATACCAGGAAACAAGGCACAATAACAGGAATACGGCACAATTCAAAACAGTCACAAAACTACGCAAAATGGCACAAAAACAATTGGAATACAGCAATCAGAAGGGCACAAACGGGGGCTAGAGCGCAAGGAGGCAGGCGCTAAAAAAGTGGAACAAAACACTTAGAGGAACGGCGAGAAGGCGGCAGAAGCCACGGCACTCAAACACGCTAGCAGCAGCGTGGGCGGGGGTCAGGGGCACGAGACAGCAGGGTGGTGCTGCGGACGTGGGGGGCGAGCTCTGGGCCAAAACAGGTCAGAGGTCGCTCACTCGCGACGCGCAGCGCCAGCTATTAAGAAGGGAGGGGGGAGGGAGGAGCAGCTGAGAGGCGGGAGGCGGGAGGGAGCGGCGAATGGGGGCGCGAGGGGGGCGGGGCTGCGGGGAGGCAGCGGCAGTGAGAGAAGGCAAGGGGGAAGCACACAAGGGGCAAAATACCAGGAAACAAGGCACAATAACAGGAATACAGCACAATTCAAAACAGTCACAAAACTACGCAAAATGGCACAAAAACAATTGGAATACAGCAATCAGAGGGGCACAAATGGGGGCTAGAGCGCAAGGAGGCAGGCGCTAAAAAAGTGGAACAAAACACTTACACGAACGGCGAGAAGGTGGCAGAAGCCACTGGACATGAACACGCTAGCAGCAGCGTGGGCGGGGGTCAAGGGCACGAGACAGCAGGGTGGTGCTGCGGACGTGGGGGGCGAGCTCTGGACCAAAACAGGTCAGAGGTCGCTCACTTGCGACGCGCAGCGCCAGCCATTAAGAAGGGAGGTGGGAGGGAGGAGCAGCTGGGAGGCGGGAGGCGGGAGGGAGCGGCGAATGGGGGCGCGAGGGGGCGGGCCGCGGGGAGGCAGCGGCAGTGAGAGAAGGCAAGGGGGGAGCGCACAAGGGGCAAAATACCAGGAAACAAGGCACAATAACAGGAATACGGCACAATTCAAAACAGTCACAAAACTACACAAAATGGCACAAAAACAATTGGAATACAGCAATCAGAGGGGCACAAATGGGGGCTAGAGCGCAAGGAGGCAGGCGCTAAAAAAGAGGAACAAAACACTTACAGCCACGGCGAGAAGGTGGCAGAAGCCACGAGACTCGAACACGCTAGCAGCAGCGTGGGCGGGGGTCAGGGGCACGAGACAGCAGGGTGGTGCTGCGGACGTGGGGGGCGAGCTCTGGACCAAAACAGGTCAGAGGTCACTCACTCCCAACGCGCAGCGCCTGCCATTAAGAAGGGAGGGGGGAGGGAGGAGCAGCTGGGAGGCGGGAGGCGGGAGGGAGCCGCGAATGGGGGCGCGAGGGGGGAGGGGCCGCGGGGAGGCAGCGGCAGTGAGAGAAGGCAAGGGGGGAGCGCACAAGGGGCAAAATACCAGGAAACAAGGCACAATAACAGGAATATGGCACAATTCTAAACAGTCACAAAACTACGCAAAATGGCACAAAAACAATTGGAATACAGCAATCAGAGGGGCACAAATAGGGGCTAGAGCGCAAGGAGGCAGGCGCTAAAAAAGTGGAACAAAACACTTACAGGAACGGCGAGAAGGCGGCAGAAGCCACGGGACTCGAACACGCTAGCAGCAGCGTGGGCGGGGGTCAGGGGCACGAGACAGCAGGGTGGTGCTGCGGACGTGGGGGGCGAGCTCTGGACCAAAACAGGTCAGAGGTCGATCACTCGCGATGCGCAGCGCCAGCCATTAAGAAGGGAGGGGGGAGGGAGGAGCAGCTGGGAGGCGGGAGGGAGCGGCGAGTGGGGGTGCGAGGGGGGCGGGGCCGCGGGGAGGCAGCGGCAGTGAGAGAAGGCAAGGGGGGAGCGCACAAGGGGCAAAATACCAGGAAACAAGGCACAATAACAGGAATACGGCACAATTCAAAACAGTCACAAAACTACGCAAAATGTCACAAAAACAATTGGAATACAGCAATCAGAGGGGCACAAATGGGGGCTAGAGCGCAAGGAGGCAGGCGCTAAAAAAGTGGAACAAAACACCTACAGGAACGGCGAGAAGGCAGCAGAAGCCACGGGACTCGAACATGCTAGCAGCAGCGTGGGCGGGGGTCAGGGGCACGAGACAGCAGGGTGGTGCTGCGGACGTGGGGGGAGAGCTCTGGACCAAAACAGGTCAGAGGTTGCTCTCTTGCGACGCGCAGCGCCACCCATTAAGAAGGGAGGGGGGAGGGAGGAGCAGTTGGGAGGCGGGAGGGAGCGGCGAATGGGGGCGCGAGGGGGGTGGGGCCGCGGGGAGGCAGAGGCAGTGAGAGAAGGCAAGGGGGGGAGCGCACAAGGGGCAAAATACCAGGAAACAAGGCACAATAACAGGAATATGGCACAATTCAAAACAGTCACAAAACTACGCAAAATGGCACAAAAACAATTGGAATACAGCAATCAGAGGGGCACAAATGAGGGCTAGAGCGCAAGGAGGCAGGCGCTAAAAAAGTGGAACAAAACACTTACACGAACGGCGAGAAGGCGGCAGAAGCCACTGGACTCGAACACGCTAGCAGCAGCGTGGGCGGGGGTCAGGGGCACGAGACAGCAGGGTGGTGCTGCGGACGTGGGGGGCGAGCTCTGGACCAAAACAGGTCAGAGGTCGCTCACTCGCGACGCGCAGCGCCAGCCATTAAGAAGGGAGGGGGGAGGGAGGAGCAGCGGGGAGGCGGGGAGGGATCGGCGAATGGGGGCGCGAGGGGGGCGGGGCCACTGGGAGGCAGCGGCAGTGAGAGAAGGCAAGGGGGGAGCGCACAAGGGGTAAAATACCAGGAAACAAGGCACAATAACAGGAATACGGCACACTTCAAAACAGTCACAAAACTACGCAAAATGGCACAAAAACAATTGGAATACAGCAATCAGAGGGGCACAAATGGGGGCTAGAGCGCAAGGAGGCAGGCGCTAAAAAAGTGGAACAAAACACTTACAGGAACGGCGAGAAGGCGGCAGAAGCCACGGGACTCGAACACGCTAGCAGCAGCGTGGGCCAGGGGCACAAGACAGCAGGATGGTGCTGCGGACGTGGGGGGCGAGCTCTGGACCAAAACAAGTCAGAGGTCGCTCACTCACAACGCGCAGCGCCAGCCATTAAGAAGGGAGGGGGAGGGAGGAGCAGCTGGGAGGCGGGAGGCGGGAGGGAGCGGCGAATGGGGGCGCGAGGGGGGGCGGGCCGCAGGGTGGCAGCGGCAGTGAGAGAAGGCAAGGGGGGAGCGCACAAGGGGCAAAATACCAGGAAACAAGGCACAATAACAGGAATACGGCACAATTCAAAACAGTCACAAAACTACGCAAAATGGCACAAAAACAATTGGAATACAGCAATCAGAGGGGCACAAATGGGGGCTAGAGCGCAAGGAGGCAGGCGCTAAAAAAGTGGAACAAAACACTTACAGGAATGGCGAGAAGGCGGCAGAAGCCACGGGACTCGAACACGCTAGCAGCAGCGTGGGTCGGGGGTCAGGGGCACGAGACAGCAGGGTGGTGCTGCGGACATGAGGGGGCGAGCTCTCGACCAAAACAGGTCAGAGGTCGCTCACTCGCGACGCGCAGCGCCAGCCATTAAGAAGGGAGGGGGAGGGAGGAGCAGCTGGGAGGCGGGAGGGAGCTGCGAATGGGGGCGCGAAGGGGGCGGGGCCGCAGGGAGGCAGCGGCAGTGAGAGAAGGCAAGGGGGGAGAGCACAAGGGGCAAAATACCAGGAAACAAGGCACAATAACAGGAATACGGCACAATTCAAAACAGTCACAAAACTACGCAAAATGGCACAAAAACAATTTGAATACAGCAATCAGAGGGGCACAAATGGGGGCTAGAGCGCAAGGAGGCAGGCGCTAAAAAAGTTGAACAAAACACTTACAGGAACGGCGAGAAGGCGGCAGAAGCCATGGGACTCAAACACGCTAGCAGCAGCGTGGGCGGGGGTCAGGGGCACGAGACAGCAGGGTGGTGCTGCGGACGTGGGGGGCGAGGTCTGGACCAAAACAGGCCAGAGGTCGCTCACTCGCGACGCGCAGCGCCAGACATTAAGAAGGGAGGGGGGAGGGAGGAGCAGCTGGGAGGCGGGAGGCGGGAGGGAGCGGCGAATGGGGGCACGAGGGGTCGGGCCCGCGGGGAGACAGCGGCAGTGAGAGAAGGCAAGGGGGGAGGGTACAAGGGGCAAAATACCAGGAAACAAGGCACAATAACAGGAATACGGCACAATTCAAAACAGTCACAAAACTACGCAAAATGGCACAAAAACAAGTGGAATACAGCAATCAGAGGGGCACAAATGGGGGCTAGAGCGCAAGGAGGCAGGCGCTAAAAAAGTAGAACAAAACACTTACAGGAACAGCGAGAAGGCGGCAGAAGCCACGGGACTCGAACACGCTAGCAGCAGCGTGGACGGGGGTCAGGGGCACGAGACAGCAGGGTGGTGCTGCGGACGTGGGGGGCAAGCTCTGGAGCAAAACAGGTCAGAGGTCGCTCACTCGCGATGCGCAGCGCCAGCCATTAAGAAGGGAGGGGGGAGCAGCTGGGAGGCGGGAGGGAGCGGCGAATGGGGGCGCGAGGGGGGCGGGCCGCGGGGAGGCAGCGGCAGTGAGAGAAGGCAAGGGGGGAGCGCACAAGGGGCAAAATACCAGGAAACAAGGCACAATAACAGGAATACGGCACAATTCAAAACAGTCACAAAACTACGCAAAATGGCACAAAAACAATTGGAATACAGCAATCAGAGGGGCACAAATGGGGGCTAGAGCGCAAGGAGGCAGGCACTAAAAAAGTGGAACAAAACACTTACAGGAACGGCGAGAAGGTGGCAGAAGCTACGGGACTCGAACACGCTAGCAGCAGCGTGGGCGGGGTCAGGGGCACAAGACAGCAGGGTGGTGCTGCGGACGTGGGGGGCGAGCTCTGGACCAAAACAAGTCAGAGGTCGCTCACTCGCGACGCGCAGTGCCAGCCATTAAGAAGGGAGGGGGGAGGGAGGAGCAGCCGGGAGGCGGGAGGGAGCGGCGAATGGGGGCACGAGGGGGCGGGGCCGCGGGGAGGCAGCGGCAGTGAGAGAAGGCAAGGGGGGAGCGCACAAGGGGCAAAATACCAGGAAACAAGGCACAATAACAGGAATACGGCACAATTCAAAACAGTCACAAAACTACGCAAAATGGCACAAAAACAATTGGAATACAGCAATCAGAGGGGCACAAATGGGGGCTAGAGCGCAAGGAGGCAGGCGCTAAAAAAGTGGAACAAAACACTTACAGGAACGGCGAGAAGGCGGCAGAAGCCACGGGACTCGAACACGCTAGCAGCAGCGTGGGCGGGGGTCAGGGGCACGAGACAGCAGGGTGGTGCTGCGGACGTGGGGGGCGAGCTCTGGACCAAAACAGGTCAGAGGTCGCTCACTCGCGACGCGCAGCCCCAGCCATTAAGAAGCGAGGGGGGAGGGAGGAGCAGCTGGGAGGCGGGAGGGAGCGGCGAATGGGGGCGCGAGGGGGGCCGGCCGCGGGGAGGCAGCGGCAGTGAGAGAAGGCAAGGGGGGAGCGCACAAGGGGAAAATACCAGGAAACAAGGCACAATAACAGGAATACGGCACAATTCAAAACAGTCACAAAACTACGCAAAATGGCACAAAAACAATTGGAATACAGCAATCAGAGGGGCACAAATGGGGGCTAGAGCGCAAGGAGGCAGGCACTAAAAAAGTGGAACAAAACACTTACAGGAACGGCGAGAAGGTGGCAGAAGCTACCGGACTCGAACACGGTAGCAGCAGTGTGGGCGGGGTCAGGGGCACAAGACAGCAGGGTGGTGCTGCGGACGTGGGGGGCGAGCTCTGGACCAAAACAGGTCAGAGGTCGCTCACTCGCGACGCGCAGCGCCAGCCATTAAGAAGCGAGGGGGGAGGGAGGAGCAGCTGGGAGGCGGGAGGGAGCGGCGAATGGGGGCACGAGGGGGGCGGGGCCGCGGGGAGGCAGCGGCAGTGAGAGAAGGCAAGGGGGGACCGCACAAGGGGCAAAATACCAGGAAACAAGGCACAATAACAAGAATACGGCACAATTCAAAACAGTCACAAAACTACGCAAAATGGCACAAAAACAATTGGAATACAGCAATCAGAAGGGCACAAACGGGGGCTAGAGCGCAAGGAGGCAGGCGCTAAAAAAGTGGAACAAGACACTTACAGGAACGGCGAGAAGGCGGCAGAAGCCACGGGACTTGAACACGCTAGCAGCAGCGTGGGAGGGGGTCAGGGGCACGAGACAGCAGGGTGGTGCTGCGGACGTGGGGGGCAAGCTCTGGACCAAAACAGGTCAGAGGTAGCTCACTGGTGACGCGCAGCGCCAGCCATTAAGAAGGGAGGGGGAGCAGCTGGGAGGCGGGAGGCGGGAGGGAGCGGCGAATGGGGGCACGAGGGGGGCGGGGCCGCGGGGAGGCAGCGGCAGTGAGAGAAGGCAAGGGGGGAGCGCACAAGGGGCAAAATACCAGGAAACAAGGCACAATAACAGGAATACGGCACAATTCAAAACAGTCACAAAACTACGCAAAATGGCACAAAAACAATTGGAATACAGCAATCAGAAGGGCACAAACGGGGGCTAGAGCGCAAGGAGGCAGGTGCTAAAAAAGTGGAACAAAACACTTACAGGAACGGCGAGAAGGCGGCAGAAGCCACAGCACTTGAACACGCTAGCAGCAGCGTGGGCGGGGGTCAGGGGCACGAGACAGCAGGGTGGTGCTGCGGACGTGGGGGGCGAGATCTGGACCAAAACAGGCCAGAGGTCGCTCACTCGCGACGCGCAGCGCCAGCCATTAAGAAGGGAGGGGGGAGGGAGGAGCAGCTGGGAGGCGGGAGGCGGGAGGGAGCGGCGAATGGGGGCACGAGGGGGGCGGGCCCGCGGGGAGGCAGCGGCAGTGAGAGAAGGCAAGGGGGGAGGGCAAAAGGGGCAAAATACCAGGAAACAAGGCACAATAACAGGAATACGGCACAATTCAAAACAGTCACAAAACTACGCAAAATGGCACAAAAACAATTGGAATACAGCAATCAGAGGGGCACAAATGGGGGCTAGAGCGCAAGGAGGCAGGCGCTAAAAAAGTGGAACAAAACACTTACAGGAACAGCGAGAAGGCGGCAGAAGCCACGGGACTCGAACACCCTAGCAGCAGCGTGGACGGGGGTCAGGGGCACAAGACAGCAGGGTGGTGCTGCGGACGTGGGGGGCGAGCTCTGGACCAAAACAGGTCAGAGGTCGCTCACTCGCGACGCGCAGCGCCAGCCATTAAGAAGGGAGGGGGGAGGGAGGAGCAGCTGGGAGGCGGGAGGCGGGAGGGAGCGGCGAATGGGGGCGCGAGGGGGGTGGGGCCGCGGGGAGGCAGCGGCAGTCAAAGAAGGCAAGGGGGGAGCGCACAAGGGGCCAAATACCAGGAAACAAGGCACAATAACAGGAATACGGCACAATTCAAAACAGTCACAAAACTACGCAAAATGGCAGAAAAACAATTGGAATACAGCAATCAGAGGGGCACAAATGGGGGCTAGAGCGCAAGGAGGCAGGTGCTAAAAAAGTGGAACAAAACACTTACAGGAACGGCGAGAAGGTGGCAGAAGCTACGGGACTTGAACACGCTAGCAGCAGCGTGGGCGGGGTCAGGGGCACAAGACAGCAGGGTGGTGCTGCGGACGTGGGGGGCGAGCTCTGGACCAAAACAGGTCAGAGGTCGCTCACTCGCGACGCGCAGTGCCAGCCATTAAGAAGGGAGGGGGGAGGGAGGAGCAGCTGGGAGGCGGGAGGCGGGAGGGAGCGGCGAATGGGGGCGCGAGGGGGGCCGGCCGCGGGGAGGCAGCGGCAGTGAGAGAAGGCAAGGGGGGAGCGCACAAGGGGAAAATACCAGGAAACAAGGCACAATAACAGGAATACGGCACAATTCAAAACAGTCACAAAACTACGCAAAATGGCACAAAAACAATTGGAATACAGCAATCAGAGGGGCACAAATGGGGGCTAGAGCGCAAGGAGGCAGGCACTAAAAAAGTGGAACAAATCACTTACAGGAACGGCGAGAAGGTGGCAGAAGCTACCGGACTCGAACACGGTAGCAGCAGCGTGGGCGGGGTCAGGGGCACAAGACAGCAGGGTGGTGCTGCGGACGTGGGGGGCGACCTCTGGACCAAAACAGGTCAGAGGTCGCTCACTCGCGACGTGCAGTGCCAGCCATTAAGAAGGGAGGGGGGAGGGAGGAGCAGCTGGGAGGCGGGAGGCGAGAGGGAGCGGCGAATGGGGGCACGAGGGGGGCGGGGCCGCGGGGAGGCAGCGGCAGTGAGAGAAGGCAAGGGGGGAGCGCACAAGGGGCAAAATACCAGGAAACAAGGCACAATAACAGGAATACGGCACAATTCAAAACAGTCACAAAACTACGCAAAATGGCACAAAAACAATTGGAATACAGCAATCAGAGGGGCACAAATGGGGGCTAGAGCGCAAGGAGGCAGGCGCTAAAAAAGTGGAACAAAACACTTACAGGAACGGCGAGAAGGCGGCAGAAGCCACGGGACTCGAACACGCTAGCAGCAGCGTGGGCGGGGGTCAGGGGCACGAGACAGCAGGGTGGTGCTGCGGACGTGGGGGGCGAGCTCTGGACCAAAACAGGTCAGAGGTCGCTCACTCGCGACGCGCAGCGCCAGCCATTAAGAAGCGAGGGGGGAGGGAGGAGCAGCTGGGAGGCGGGAGGGAGCGGCGAATGGGGGCACGAGGGGGGCGGGGCCGCGGGGAGGCAGCGGCAGTGAGAGAAGGCAAGGGGGGAGCGCACAAGGGGCAAAATACCAGGAAACAAGGCACAATAACAGGAATACGGCACAATTCAAAACAGTCACAAAACTACGCAAAATGGCACAAAAACAATTGGAATACAGCAATCAGAAGGGCACAAACGGGGGCTAGAGCGCAAGGAGGCAGGCGCTAAAAAAGTGGAACAAGACACTTACAGGAACGGCGAGAAGGCGGCAGAAGCCACGGGACTTGAACACGCTAGCAGCAGCGTGGGAGGGGGTCAGGGGCACGAGACAGCAGGGTGGTGCTGCGGACGTGGGGGGCACGCTCTGGACCAAAACAGGTCAGAGGTAGCTCACTGGTGACGCGCAGCGCCAGCCATTAAGAAGGGAGGGGGAGCAGCTGGGAGGCGGGAGGGGAGCGGCGAATGGGGGCACGAGGGGGGCGGGGCCGCGGGGAGGCAGCGGCAGTGAGAGAAGGCAAGGGGGGAGCGCACAAGGGGCAAAATACCAGGAAACAAGGCACAATAACAGGAATACGGCACAATTCAAAACAGTCACAAAACTACGCAAAATGGCACAAAAACAATTGGAATACAGCAATCAGAAGGGCACAAACGGGGGCTAGAGCGCAAGGAGGCAGGTGCTAAAAAAGTGGAACAAAACACTTACAGGAACGGCGAGAAGGCGGCAGAAGCCACGGCACTTGAACACGCTAGCAGCAGCGTGGGCGGGGGTCAGGGGCACGAGACAGCAGGGTGGTGCTGCGGACGTGGGGGGCGAGATCTGGACCAAAACAGGCCAGAGGTCGCTCACTCGCGACGCGCAGCGCCAGCCATTAAGAAGGGAGGGGGGAGGGAGGAGCAGCTGGGAGGCGGGAGGCGGGAGGGAGCGGCGAATGGGGGCACGAGGGGGGCGGGCCCGCGGGGAGGCAGCGGCAGTGAGAGAAGGCAAGGGGGGAGGGCAAAAGGGGCAAAATACCAGGAAACAAGGCACAATAACAGGAATACGGCACAATTCAAAACAGTCACAAAACTACGCAAAATGGCACAAAAACAATTGGAATACAGCAATCAGAGGGGCACAAATGGGGGCTAGAGCGCAAGGAGGCAGGCGCTAAAAAAGTGGAACAAAACACTTACAGGAACAGCGAGAAGGCGGCAGAAGCCACGGGACTCGAACACCCTAGCAGCAGCGTGGACGGGGGTCAGGGGCACAAGACAGCAGGGTGGTGCTGCGGACGTGGGGGGCGAGCTCTGGACCAAAACAGGTCAGAGGTCGCTCACTCGCGACGCGCAGCGCCAGCCATTAAGAAGGGAGGGGGGAGGGAGGAGCAGCTGGGAGGCGGGAGGCGGGAGGGAGCGGCGAATGGGGGCGCGAGGGGGGTGGGGCCGCGGGGAGGCAGCGGCAGTCAAAGAAGGCAAGGGGGGAGCGCTCAAGGGGCCAAATACCAGGAAACAAGGCACAATAACAGGAATACGGCACAATTCAAAACAGTCACAAAACTACGCAAAATGGCACAAAAACAATTGGAATACAGCAATCAGAGGGGCACAAATGGGGGCTAGAGCGCAAGGAGGCAGGTGCTAAAAAAGTGGAACAAAACACTTACAGGAACGGCGAGAAGGTGGCAGAAGCTACGGGACTTGAACACGCTAGCAGCAGCGTGGGCGGGGTCAGGGGCACAAGACAGCAGGGGTGGTGCTGCGGACGTGGGGGGCGAGCTCTGGACCAAAACAGGTCAGAGGTCGCTCACTCGCGACGCGCAGTGCCAGCCATTAAGAAGGGAGGGGGGAGGGAGGAGCAGCTGGGAGGCGGGAGGCGGGAGGGAGCGGCGAATGGGGGCACGAGGGGGGCGGGGCCGCGGGGAGGCAGCGGCAGTGAGAGAAGGCAAGTGGGGAGCGCACAAGGGGCAAAATACCAGGAAACAAGGCACAATAACAGGAATACGGCACAATTCAAAACAGTCACAAAACTACGCAAAATGGCACAAAAACAATTGGAATACAGCAATCAGAAGGGCACAAACGGGGGCTAGAGCGCAAGGAGGCAGGCGCTAAAAAAGTGGAACAAAACACTTACAGGAACGGCGAGAAGGCGGCAGAAGCCACGGGACTCGAACACGCTAGCAGCAGCATGGGCGGGGGTCAGGGGCACGAGACAGCAGGGTGGTGCTGCGGACGTGGGGGGCGAGCTCTGGACCAAAACAGGTCAGAGGTTGCTCACTCGCGACGCGCAGCGCCAGCCATTAAGAAGCGAGGGGGGAGGGAGGAGCAGCTGGGAGGCGGGAGGTGGGAGGGAGCGGCGAATGGGGGCACGAGGGGGGCGGGGCCGCGGGGAGGCAGCGGCAGT